>NC_056729.1:1544643360-1544865860 GCF_019279795.1 Protopterus annectens | reverse complement strand
TTGGCTTTCCACAAGATTTATGGACTCTAGTTACTTGAATAGTTTCTTGGGACAATAGGAAATTATCCATTTTAAAACATTATGTGAAGTTATATATGCATTCAGCATTGGCATCAACCCCCCCCCCCTCTTTTCCCATTTTATACATGAGGTCAGGGTGTCACATCAACAGTGACCATCTCCCAGAGCCAATGCTTACACTGTCAGGCTGGTGATATTTTTATCACAGAAGAGCACTCAATTGTAATTTGAGAAATTTAAGAAGTTCATTAGTTCCCTGAATGTATCACTAAGGTTCACTTTTAATATTAATGATAAAGAGATTATTTTTAAGTAGAGTTATTTATAATCATTAAACACTTCTGTAGTCAAGAATGTTTATTAAAACTCTGAAACAAAGTACATTTTGTTCACAACAAGCATGCACGAACAACATGTAAAAAATGTTATCAATTACCAACTAGTATAGCAAAGACAATTACAGATGATTTCAGCCTTTTAGAACAGGTACAAAAATGTATGAATATTCTTTGAAAAGCACAGACTACACTCGTACCTGTCAAATGTCCAGATTTTTGTGGAATGTCCACATTTTTGCCTCATATCTTTGGTCTGTTCCTCATAAAATTTGTGGTTTTGTAGCAAATCTTTGAGGACTGAAGTCACTAAATAAAGACAGCCATTTGCATTACAGACTTCATATTCAAAATGCATGCTAAGGGAAATCAGGTTATTCTAGCAACTTTCTATGTTTATAAGAGAAATATTTAAATTGTGTCCCTGTTTTGGGGCCTTTGCACCCCCCCCCCCATTATTTTTGGCTCTGTCCCGATTTCTTGTGCTAAGAGGTTGAAAGGTATGACTTTACTGTGCAATGGTGAGTAACACTGTACTGGTGATGATGAAACCATAAATGTACATTGTAGCCCTTAGTTTAAAATAGGAGACCATAGGAATAAAATAACAGTGAGAAAGGAAATTTCATATAAAATTGTCTATTTATTATATAGTTATATTTTTAAAAAATAACAAAAAATGGTATATATTATGGTGTAATAAGAATGTTGCCAGGCTTATTTTTGATATCCCTGGATTTTTAAACAAGAAACTAAGAATATTATCCAAGTATTAGAAAGCAAAACATCAGCTGTAAAAACGTTTTCAAAGTGAAAACTTCTGCCTGTGCGGTCTGCAGATATTATAAATATATACTGATGACTGACAGATTGGTACAGCGGTAGCGCTGTTACCTCACAGCAAGAGGTTCTCCTGTTTGATTCTCGGCTTGGCTTGGGAGTGCCTTCTGTGTGGAGTCTGCATGTCCTCCCCATGGTTGGGTAGTGTTCGAAAGACATATGTGCGTAAATGGGCATGCCTTCATTGAAGGTTGGGCGTCGAGCTGGCACCACGGCATTTCATAAAAAAATCTACTGCCAATCATTAGCGGACCGGAGTTCTGCTGTGGCGACCCCGTACCGGGAAAAAGCCAAAAGACAAACAACAACTGATGACTGACAGATTTCAGTCATCACGTTACCCAGAATTGTATTGCTATAACAGCAATGCAGACTGACCTTCTAGATCAGTTGTATATGAAATACTTTCTCTATAGCTACAGCTGCTACCAACACCTCTGGTGGAATATTCATATCAATAAATTGTTTAACAAATGAAAGAAAATAATCAGGTAATACAAAAATCTTCATCTTCTCACCTCAGAAAAGCACTGAAACATGCTACAGAAAATCTTAAATGGATCATTTGAAGTTAAAAACTGAGTATGAGTTCAGGGCAGCCATTCCTACCAAAGGCAGCAATAAATCCCTTTTCATTTCTATGTCAGGTGGCTAAGATGTAGCATCCAGCTATACTTGGAGTTTGTCTACAATAACATTTTCCACTTGGATCTCAAGGAAGCAGCCAATATTCTGTTAAGATAAATTTATCTCCAATGTTATCATGTCCTTTCACTTAGTTATTCCTCCATACCTTCTGAAAATTACCATTAACTAAGTTCTATTAGCCTAATCCAAACAGAAAAACACTACTACCAAATGCCCTGATAATGTATCAGGTTGTCTACATTTTAGTTTCAAATATAACCTGGCTAAGTCTTTACTTAGCCATTTTTAATCTCAGGTTCCCACAAGGGATGTACCTGATATTTGGAGAAATGCCACCATGATTTCACTACACGAGGGCAGCCCTATTTTCAGTCAGTCCAGTTGTAGATCCATTTGTCTCACTGGTGTTATACGTAAGCCTATAGATTACCCGATACCTGAGTTCATTTATACAGATATATGTACCTTCTGTCCCTTGACCTAAATCAATTTGGTCTTGTCAAGAGCAAATACTGCCTTATTAACCCTGTGATATCTTCAGAAAGTTCCCTGAAGTCATAGAGAATGGTAATTTTGTTCAAATGCCTATCTTAATTTTGTTAAAGCCTTCATTATATTCCTCCAAACCTGCTTAACTTAATATAAATCTTTGTGTTGTCTGTTTGGTAACTAACTGGTTGGCTGACAGAATACATGTAGTAAAAGTTGCAGGAGCTTCCAATAAAAGTAAAATTTCTTCATCCCTGCCCCACAGGGTTCAGTTTTGGATCTCCTTCTTTTAAGAACTATTTTTAATAGCCAAATCTAATATTTCAGGATTGTGGTTAATTAAGTAAGCTGATGACTGCGAACCAGCTTCAGTTGTCAAGTCACTTTCTGACACAGAGTTACTTCAGTAAGGTCTTGTCCAGACCAGCTCTTTGTGTGAACAGAAACCTTAAGTTAAATATAAACCAAGACAGAATTAGTCTTCAGTTAGTGAGATTAACTTTAAAAGCAGCCAGAGCACTGCTTTATTCATCATATAGGAGGAACTATTGGGTTAGGTATGTATCCTAATATGTCTCTCTTATTTGTCAGTCTTAAGGTTTTCTGACTACAATATCTGTTCCAGTACTACTTTTCACTATTTAATATGTTCAAAGTCCAAACAGGCAAGGTTAAAAGGAAGGTCATTTTATACAGCTGCCTTGGGAGTACTGTTTGGCCCCAGGCATCCTTCCTAACCTATGTAGCATGACGGAGATGAAATATACACTTCTGTTTCATTTATATTTGCTGGATGTTACCAAGCATATTCAGCCCGAAACCAAGTCTGCCCTTTATCACCCTAGAGTCTTTGTTTCTCAATGACTGAGAAATAGATTTGCATTATTAGCAGTTCTACTCAGCTTTTACCAATTATTTTGCATTCTGCCCTACTTCCCAAAATGTGAAAGATTTACAAAAGATGAGCAAGTAACAGTGTGATAATGTTAAGACTTCTATGGTGACCTAAAACATCAATGGACTAGTAGCAAACACTTTTACTACAACAAACTCTGCAGATTAATGATGGAGGGACCAGCAGTAAATTCAGTCCCTATATTAGTAATACTTATGCTAACGCCCTAGGCAAAACTTGTAGTAATGGAATAATAAGCTTCTCTGCACGGTACAGACTTGTTGGTGTAACAGAACACTATGTACATGCACACATTCCTATTACCCTCTCACAGCTAGAAAATGCCCTCTGGAGAATGAGTGGTTCACAGGAAACGGGTTGTGCTGCATTCTTCACTAATGTTTGATTCAGTATCAACTTACTGTGAAACATCGTTGCTCATATTATTGTTTGCACTTGCATATTTTTATCATCCAAAGATGAATTTACCTGACCTACATCATTTATTTCAATATCATTGATACAGTTAGTTTTGACAGTTTCCTACATACCAGTAGCATTACTGACTGCTGATCTGTTGAAGATACAGTAAAATGAAGACTCTCAGTATTATTTATTTACTCATTTATTTAACATTTGTTTACCAGGATAGTCCGACTGGATAGCAGGTGTCCTTTTCAGCGGAGTCTTGGGGAGAAAAGCTCCACAAGGTTACAGAGTAATAGTAAAAAGTAGTTAACAAACTTTAATAATGTTTAACGATAATTTTAAAAATTTAACAATAGCTTAAAAAGTTTGACAGTTATATAAAAGAAAATTGCTCTCAGAACATTTGTAGGTGAGTGTAAGTACAGTATATATACCATCGATTTCATAGTAATAAAAAGTATACTAGATATTTACACTAGGTTAAAGTCTGCCTAGGTAGAGTATTGGTCAGTGGAATCATGTTCTACAGGGCTGGCTATGAGCAATAGGCTGGAAGAGTTAGATTCCGGGAGGATTGTTACATTTACATATATGGTTTTCATAAAGGTGTGATTTAAGGGGGTTTTGAATGTGGTAGTGTGGTTTTGTAGCCTGAGGTGTGGGGGTAGGGTGTTCCATATTTTTGCGACTTCTTAAGGGAATAGAGATTCCCCTGAGCTATTTTTACATGGAATGACTTCTATCAGGGCTTTGTTCTGAGATGAAGGGTATATAATAATGCACAGAAATACCTTATGTGGTTTATATTGTGTGAGCTTGTCTATCAATACACTAATCTCAAAACCAAGTTTCCTTCCTGCTTTAGATACATGGTCGAGCAACCTAAAGGAAACATATTAGTATTTATTTATTTACTTTATGCACTTGTTGACTGGAGTAGAGCACTGACCCAAGTAGAACATTGGCAGGCTGAGCGTGTGGTCAACAAACAGTAAAATGGATATAAGGTAATAGAAGAAGCTGGCTGCATGGTAATTTGCATCTCGAAACAGTAATACAAAAACTTCTCCAAAGCCAACTTCATGCATTCAAGTCAGAAGTGACAAACTTCATGACACCCATGCAGACGGGAACTGAAAGTTCAACTGCTGAATCCTACACTAAGGCACTGTACGAGCACATCCACTCATGCATGAATCGTGCCATCCCAAATAGAACCAAAATGCTCTCATCCAAAAAAAGGAAGCCAATCTGGTGGTCCCCTGCCATAAACAAACTTTACAACAAAAGGAAGAAACTTTTGCAGAAAAGAGGAAAATCCCAGAATGCAAAAAACTCCCTTACTAGCCTCAGTAAGAAACTGAGATGCCTCATAAAATCCTCCAAAGCTAGTTATGAAAATAAAATTGCCAAAGATTCCAAAGACAACCATAAAGCATTCTATAACTATGTCAAGAATCTAAATGGCAATGCTCAGATCTGCTCTGAGCTAAAACAGAATGGCAATAAATATACTGATCCAAAGGATATTGCCAATATCCTGGCAGATCGATTCAGTGCCAACTTCACCCCCTCTCACCCCTAAATGGCCCATCTCAATACCGAAGATTGCCAAATTCCAGTAATAACGGCCACACAGGTACAAAACGCACTCTCTAAAGCCAAGAATACAGCATCCATGGGACCAGATGACATCCCGGGCTGTGTACTACATGAACTACAATATGAACTGGCACCTCACCTAAGTGTCATGTTTAATCATAGCCTCACCTCAGGTTTCATGCCCACTGAGTGGCGCAGAGCTACAGTTATCCCAATCCACAAGGGGGGATCCACCTTGGATCCCGGAAACTACCGTCCCATCAGTCTGACAAGCCTTATCTGCAAGGCCATGGAGCGTATTATCATGGAACTTATAAACAAAGACATTGGAAACCTTCAAACACTGGACCCCACCCAGTTTGGGTTTGTGAAGGGCCGATCTTGCCTCCTGAACCTGACTGACTTCTTTGAATCAGTCTCCAGAGCCATGGACAAGGGTAAGGTGGTCCACACAGCCTATCTAGACCTTGCCAAGGCCTTTGACACCATCCCCCACTCTGGAATCATAGATAAACTTACTAAGTTGGGTATTAATCCCTATGTCACCCAATGGGTTGCTAAATGGCTTACTGATAGAACCCACACTGTAAAAGTAGCCGACTCCAAATCCAGCTCCAGACAAGTGACAAGTGGAGTACCTCAGGGTTCAGTCCTGGCGCCACTCTTGTTTGGCATCTACTTCTCTGAAGTACAGGTCAACACTAAGGGACTCTGGCTAACAAACTTTGCAGATGACTGCAAACTGGGAGCCATTATTGAATCCCCAAATGATGTGGATACTCTACAAAAGGGCCTTACAGAAACAGATGCTTGGTGCCAGAGCCATGGGCTTAAGCTCATTGCCAAGAAATGTATTGTTATCCCCTTTGGGAAAAAACATGTATCCATGAATTACCATATAGGTGGCAGTACACTAAACACAGAAAGTGTGATAAGAGACTTAGGGACACAGGTGGACAGTGGTCTCACCTTCGATAACCACATCGCCACAACAGTCAGGAAATCCTTCTATGTAGCACACCTCATCACGAAGGGCTTTTCATCCAGAAAAAAGGAGGTCATTGTCCCACTGTACTCATCCCTCATTAGACCCATTATAGAATACAACGCCCCATTTGGTATGTACCTCTCAAGACATCTGCAACAACTGGAAAGGCCTCAGAAATACCTCACTAAAAGAATCACAGGCCTAAAGCAGACCGCCTTAAAAAACTCCAGCTATACTCTGTCGCATATCGTCTACTCAGAGGCGATCTCTGCTTAACATACAAGGCCATGTCAAACCCAGAGCTGTTGGACATGCTACACTTAAAGAAATCCCAATCCCTCAGAGCTACACGCTCCAGGGATCTAAACCTTGTCATCACAATAAAGAAAACATGCTGGAGGGATACCCCAGACTCTGGAATAGATTGCCCATACATGTCAAGCAGAGTGCCTCTTTGGACCTCTTCAAGAGGAACCTTGACGTTTGGATGGGAGAAAGGAAATTCACCCCAGGGATCACGTCAGTCGCCCTGCTAGACAGGGGTCCAGGAAAGTAAATAATGTGGGAAGAAATAGCCAGGGAATTGTTATGGCTAGGCTTGTATAGGCCCTAGGGCTGATAGCCTAGTACCAGCCTATGAACCTATGAACCTATGAACAATAAAAGATACAAAACAATTGTAGTATTAATCAGTGCAGGTTTGGCAATTGGCTGCTAAATGTTTTACAGACGGAGTGCATAGACCAGTGAAGGCATTCATACTGTATAATGAATATGCTCTACATGATGAGCTCTAGTAAAAGAATAGCATTTGGTACGATATAATGAATCTTCTGCAAAACCAATTTCACATTAAGATGTGTACAGCAAAAATTGGGGGATCTTGGGGGGAAGGATTTCTGGATGTAATATGTGAGGAGAGAAAATATAGATGTGCTTGAGTGGAAGACTGACAAAGTTTTAGAATGACTTGCCAAGTATGAGAAGTGAATGTGGAAGGTGGCAGGAAAAGGAGGTGTAGAAACAGGAGCTTTGTTTGTGTGTGTGTGTGTGTGTGTGTGTGTGTGTGTGTGTGTGTGTGTGTGTGTGTGTGTGCGTGTGTGCGTGTGTGCGTGTGTGCGTGTGTGCGTGTGTGTGTGTGTGTGTGCCTGTGTGTGTGTGTTGGCCTCAGCTTGGCTGGATTTATGTGTGTGTGTGTGTGTGTGTGTGTGTGTGTGTGTGTGTGTGTGTGTGTGTGTGTGTGTGTGTGTGTGTGTGTGTGTGTGCATGTCTTCTATCTGCAATGTGTTGAGTTGTGTTATTGCTGCAGTTGGTTAAGTATTTTAATCTGGGGAGAAATGAGGGCTAGGAGGCCTGAAAGAATTAGATTGCAGGGAATGCAGCTAAACTATGTTGAGGAATAGATTACCTGATGGTGCCAGTCATAAAGCAATTGAATTTCGATGGTTTAAGCTTCTAGCTGTTTACAGAAGTGAATGATCTGTTGTAATTATTTAATATCTTCAGGAATGGTCTCCCAAATTTTGAGGGTCAGTATGGAAAAAGCATGCATTTTGTAATTGATAGAGGAATTTGCATATGGGGTGTAGTTTGAGAACAGGACCTTAGATTATAAAAAGGCAGAGCTCTTTCTGGAATTCTCTGAGAAAAGAAAGGGAAGCTTTCTAACCCATCGCAGTTTACATAACATCATGCTCAGAAAAATGGATGCTGTTTGTCGTATGGCAGCCATTTGGCTTTTGCAAAGTTATGGCAGTGGTATTCCCTTTTAGGGGAACCTGCAAATGCTGTTTGAGATGGGTTGTGGAGCAGTACATCATTTGCAATGAATGGGAGACCATGTTGAAGCTGAGGGAGGAGGACTCCTTTTCCAGTTTCTGCCCTAGTGGTTAGATACAGGAAGTGGAACTTTTTCCATGACAAGAATAATTTAGTAACTTTGGCTTTAGTAACTTGACTGTGATGCTGGAAGTTAAAAGAATGGTCTGGCTAGATTATATGGCATCTGTAGCTTGAAACTGTTTCTAACAGTTGATTTTAGTTGTGGGAGATGGACCAAGAGTTGTAGAATATGGAGACTTTATCTAGAGTTTTGGAAGGAATTTTTTTTTACATTGATAGTTAAGTTGTGTCTGGTTAACTAGTTACTAAAAAAGGTTACACTATGTGCAATATGCTGGAGTTGGATAGCAGGTGTGGGGCTAGACCTGTAGATGACCAAGCAGTGTGCATGCAGTTGAACTGGAATAAGGCAGGTGTCCCAATCTAGCCAGACCATTTTTTTAACTTCCATTATAACATTTAGGTTACTAAAGCCAAACTTAATAAATTATTCTGCTAGACCTGGAAAATTTCCCACTTCATCTCTCCAGCAACAAGGGAGGTGATGATATAAAGAGAACAATGTTTAGGAGAATGTATTGAACCTTGTGGGACACCTTTGGATAAATGAGCTAGAAGAGAGGACGTGGCCTCAAATGTAACCTTAAAGTGTTTGTAAAACAAAAAATCTTTAAACCATATGTTCACCTTAGGGTTGATGCTGTCAGTGGTTTTGGTGTTCACCTTAGGGCTGATGCTGTCAGTGGTTTTGGTGTTCACCTTAGGGCTGATGCTGTCAATGGTTTTGGTGTTCACCTTAGGGCTGATGCTGTCAGTGGTTTTGGTGTTCACCTTAGGGCTGATGCTGTCAGTGGTTTTGGTGTTCACCTTAGGGCTGATGCTGTCAGTGATTTTGGTGTTCACCTTAGGGCTGATGCTGTCAGTGGTTTTGGTGTTCACCTTAGGGCTGATGCTGTCAGTGGTTTTGGTGTTCACCTTAGGGCTGATGCTGTCAGTGGTTTTGGTGTTCACCTTAGGGCTGATGCTGTCAGTGGTTTTGTTGTTCACCTTAGGGCTGATGCTGTCAGTGGTTTTGGATTGTAGTAGGAGAGAGTGATAGATGGTTTCACAGGGTTTTATAAGGTCAAAACTGAGTGCCCCAGTCAGTCGTCGTTTATCTGTTCTAATGAGGATATCATGTGCCAAGGTAGACAGGGTAGGTGTACTTCTTCTAGGTCAGACCCAATACTGCTTGCAACTATTAGTTTTTAGGAGGTTGATTAAATGGAGGTAGATTCATTTTCTAAGTTTTTTTTGGCTTGGCAAAACTCAAACAGATGTCATTTGCGCAGGCATATCTCATCTTGTGAAGGAGAGTCATCAAAGGCATTCAGTATTAGCACTGTACCCTAATCCCTAGTGCTGCCCCCCCGGACAGCCCTAGTGCTGCCGCCCTGACATCTCAGATGCTTAGGTAAGAGCTGCCCTCTCCAAAGCAAAAAACACAGCATCAATGGGACCAGACGGTGTCCCGGGCTGCATCCTACATGAACTCCAAGAAGAGCTAAACCCAAACATAAAACTACTGTTCAATCTCAGCCTTACTACAGGATATGTACCCAAAGAGTGGCGTACAGCAACAGTGGTCCCTCTACACAAAGGTGGTGCCTCAACTGATCCTTGAAACTATCGCTCCATAAGCCTGACTAGCTTGGTCTGCAAAGCTATGGAAAGGATCATCATGGACCTCATAAATAAAGATATTGGGGACCTACAGACACTGGATCCTACCCAGTTTGGCTTTGTTAAGGGCAGATCCTGCCTCTTAAACCTGGTTGATTTCTTTGAAACAGTCACCAAGGCCATTGACGAGGGGAAGGTGGTCCACACAGCCTACCTGGACCTCACAAAAGCCTTCGATACAATACACCACTCAGGCATTATAGATAAGCTTACCAGCTTAAATATAAACCCCTATGTCACTAGATGGGTTGCAAACTGCTCAAGGACAGAACCCACATGTTTAGAATTGCTGGAGCCATGTCAGACTCCAAACCAGTTACAAGTGGCGTCCCACAAGGCTCAGTCCTGGGACCTCTCTTGTTCGGTATATATTTCTTGGAGGTACAGGCCAACATGGAAGGACTGTGGCTGACCAAGTTCGCAGATGACTGCAAACTGGGCTCCATAATCGACTCTCCAGCCGACACAAACATCCTCCAAAAGGGCCTCCTAGAAACAGTCAACTGGTGCCAGAGCCATGGCCTCAAGCTAAACGCCAAAAAGTGTATAGTCATCCCATTTGGCAAAAACAAAGTGCCCACAAATTACCACATAGGTGGTAATCCATTAAGTACAGAAGAAGTAATTAGGGACCTGGGGACCCAAGTTGATAACAATCTCTCATTTGACAACCATGTGGCCAAAGTGGTTAGAAAAACATTTTATATAGCCCACCTAATCATGAAGGGATTCACATCTAAATCCGGGGAGGTCATCGTGCCTCTTTACTCATCCCTCATCAGGCCCATAATTGAGTACAATGCCCCTTTTGGATGTACCTTACCAGACACCTGCAGCAACTGGAAAGACCTCAAAAGTACCTCACCAAGAGGATTAAAGGGCTCAAACAGATGTCATATGCTGCCCGGTTAAAGAAACTCCAGCTCTACTCAGTGGCATACCGCCTGCTCAGAGGCGATCTGTGCCTGACGTATAAAGCTATGTCCAACCCGGAATTAATGGACAAGCTGCACCTCAGAAAATCCAAATTCCATCGAGCTATGCGCTCGAGAGACTTGAACCTCAGCACTGAAATAAATAGGACATGCTGGAGGGACAGATTCATAACCCAGAGGCTCCCTTCACTCTGGAATAAAATCCCAATCCAGGTTAGGCATTGTCCCTCACTGACTCTCTTCAAGAGGAATCCTGATGAGTGGATGGTAGATCGTAGGTTTACCCCGGGTATCACTTCTGTGTCACTGTTAGACAGAGGCACAGTATACTAACCTCGAAAAAGGGCATAGCAAAATTAATTTAAAATGGGAGGCGAAAGCCAAACACACTCTGGCTGGGCTTATAAATGCCCTAGGGCAGATAGTCTAGTATGAACCTATGAACCTATGAACCATACACCTGGGCATTCTAGAACACATGGGTAATCAGTGCAACCTAGTTTCTCCTGATATTATCAGGAAGAAATACGCTGCAGCAGCAGGCCAGCTTTTGTAAATGTTTTGCATGCAGCACCTAAAATAATCCACAAAAATAGCATCATATAAATAAGTCTTTGTTTACCAGTGAAAAAACACTCCATGAAGAAGTAATATCTTGAACACAGATAAAGTCCTTGTAAACTAAGGAATGTGTATCAGTGTAATAAAAGCAAAAATAAAATAAACGAACTGACCACGGCTGAATGGGTATCCAAGTTCCAAAAAGATAAAACTTTAATGAGAGATACAAGGGTAAGAGCTTTCATGATTTAACAACTGATCGCTTCTTCAGACTCATTCACATGCAGCAAAACAATGAATTTAAATCAAAACATATCCAATCAAAAAACTATTTTTCTATGACGTCATTAATAATCCATTAAAACAGAATATATATGTTAAAAACTATTTAAAACATGCTTAAAATTCATACTTATAAAAATAGAAATACATATTATAAATACTGCTTCATTTAATGTTTTAAGGGTCTCGATTTCAAGAAAGATTTCAATGAAGCTGCATTATTTAACCCCGGGAGCTTATCTGCCTGCAGCTGCAGAATCCATTTCTGTTCTGCTTCTTCCACTTTGTTTTTTATAACCACTCCTCTGATATTTTTACCAATAATCTCTATTACCATAAAATTAAAAACATGTTGTGTGTTTTCAGTTTGTACGTTTTGCCAGAGCAGTAGTATCTTTCTTATTAGTTATATCTCTCAGGTGCTCCAGCACACGTTTTGGAGGCACCTATTTGTTTTGCCTATATAGAATGCAAAACATTTGGTACAGAAACTAAGATAAACAAGATGTTGTGTTTTGCAATCTGCATAGAAATTAATCTCAAATAATAAAATTTGAGGTGGGATGCTGGAAAACAGATTTGTTATAAAGATAATTCCAGGCCATGCAGTTTCTACAGGGGAATATTCATGTTCTTTGTGTTGATGTAGATTGTTTAAATGTACTTGATCTGTAACAAAGCTGTCTTTTTAGGGATGTTTTATTGATGAAAGAAAAATTAGGCTTATCATCTAGAATACCTTTCAGCTCTTGCACTGAGTGCAAGATGTTCCGGTTCTTTTCAAAAGTCCCACAGAATCTCCTGATGTCACTAGAATAAGTCACTGGGAACCTAACTTTTGCATTGTTGCTTCTATGTGTGGTGTTCTCCTCTTCAGTAGTTTCTGAGAAGAATGGTTTACCCTTATCCCCTCGTTTCTCAGACCTATTTAATTCTGTTGTTAATGTCTCTATTGCTATAGCCTCTATCTTTGAATTCTCTTTTTAATAATGATATAGTATTATCTAAACCTTCATTAGTATGGTGCAAGCGGCTGGCTCTCATAAATTGTCCCTTTATGACATTTCTATGTACATGCCCAGGGTGCATGCTTGTTTTATGAAGGATGCTATTCCTACAACTAGGTTTCCTGTACATACTAGTGGCAATCTCTCTAAATTGTGATTTCTTTACAGTGACATCTAGAAATTCAGTAGATTCATACGAACATTGATGAGTGAACCTAAGGAATTCTGTGGTGCTATGTAAGTAATCAATCAAATGCTGTAGCTCATCAACCGTATCCCCCCCATAACAAAAAAACACCATCGACAAAACGTGTATACCACAAAAGTTTATCCACAAACATATTTCCTCATAGCAAAAATTCATTCTCCCATGCTACTAATACTAGGTTGGCATAGCTATTCACACAAACTGTGCCCATAGCCACGCCAACCTTCTGTAAGTAAAATTTCTCATTAAAAGTAAAGGCATTATTATCTACTATAATGTCAAGTAGTTCACAAATCAGATTAATTTTAGTATTGTTGCATGTTTGTTTATCATTCAGTATATCACGTATTCTCTCAATACCCCAATTGTTCGGTAATACTATAAACAAAGAAGTAATGTCCATGATTACAAACATGTATTCACTGTTTAAACCTGAAATCTTACTATACAGTAAGTTCAGAAATGCTTTTGTGTCTCTAAGTACAGTATCACACAAATTTAAAATAGGATGTAAGCATTTTTCTACATAAATAGAGATAGCCTCTGTTGCCCATCCACTACTTGAGACTATGGGTCTTGTGGGTGGATTATGTTCTTGTGTACCTTCGGCAATCCATATATGATAGGTAAAGTGGGAAATTCTATCTGAAAATAATTAAAAAGTTCTTCAGATATTTGTTTTGTTACAAACAGATCAAAAATAAAAACATACTGTATCAGTAATACCTTTCACTTGTCTGTCATTAATAACCAAATAAGTCTCTTCATCATTCAGTAATACCATCATTTGTTGGATATAGAAAGATTTATCCATCACCACTACACTGCCCCCTTTATCTGCTGGCCTAATCTCTAGACTAGATGATACCTTTAACTGTATTAGTGCTTCAGTTTCCATTTTAGTTAGGTTATGAAATATAGGAAATTAGCCTGAGCAAAAACTTCTCTAATCTCATTTTCACAGACACTTACAAAAGTTTCTATAACAGGAAGTGGTTTTGCTACATATACACTAGGATGTTTAAATATATTCGCTTGACTAGTTCCAGTATCTTTAAAAATTGTCCACAGTTAAAACAAACAGACAGTAGTTACATTGGATTACATAGCGATTAACAATTTACATAGCAATTACGTACAATATATTTACAGATGAAGAATATAGTACATCAGTAGACAACTAGAATCTTTGTCTGTGAAGTACATAACAGACATTAACAAATGTTACAATAAGAAGTTCCTGCTGCATAATAAGTACTAGGCTTATGAGCATCTGAGCTTGCTATAATCAAGGTAGTTAGTGGAGTGGAAAGAAAGGTAGTGGTTGGATGGGGTGGGTGATATTAAGAGTGGGAGTTGCAAGGGCATAGCCAGCATGTTTTTAGGTGCGCTTTTAGCAAAGTTTTGAAGTGGGTGCAATATTTAAAACTTGTCCCCATTTTTTGGGCCTTTGCCCAGATTTCTTGATCTTAGAGGTTAAGAGGTATTTCCACAGGTAAGAAAAGTGATGGGTGATGAATTTAGCCTTGAGTCAGGCTATTTAAGAAATAATCCACTCCTGGGTGTGGGTATATCAGGATTTACCCACAGATGGTGTGATTTGATCAAAGGGGCAAATCCTCTGTTATAGATTATAATTTTCAGTAGCTAGATATAATCAGCAAGGATGTCAGGAGAGTGGATATGATCTTTCAACTAGAATTGAAGGATTATCATTGGCCAACTGAACTAGGAGAAACTATTAGTTTCAAAACAATATTGTCAGAAAGGCCACTGAAGTGGTAAGAGCTGATTAGGTAGTTATTTATATCATCAAGGCAAGACTTTTGTAGTTAAATAGATCCCTGATAATATTCTGAGATATGTCTGATAAAGTATATGCTTTAGGAAGGTATTTATATAGGTTTAAAAAAATAAAAAATAAAAAATATTTATATATATATATATATATATATATATATATATATATATATATATATATACAGTATACAGATTTACTATTAATTTCTCAACATCAGAATGTATGCCTATGAATTATTCAAACTACAAATGTTTGAATAGTTCATATGAGTACATTCCAAATGTTCAAACGTTATATTTGCGAATGTCCTATGCATTCGTAAATATAAACTTTTGAAGAGATGTACAGAGATCGCTGTACAGTCCGGTTAGGGAAATACATCCCTTTCCTCACTGCAGTGCAATCATGGAGTGTGGGGTTGCAGGGGCTCTTGCCCCCTTGCATAAACGGGATGTTAGCTGCAGGAGGTTGGCATTCATGGCAAGGGTGGTATTGTTGTTAATTGCTGTAAAATGTCGAATTTAACATTTTCAGGAATTACTGCAGATTTACAACTAACTGAACAGTTGTAAATCTGCAGTTTCAACATTAATTGTTGGGATTTAAGTACAAAATTATTTTGAATTTTGCACTTTTAATAGTAAACCATATACATATCTATATATATATATATATATATATATATATATATATATATATATATATATATATATATATATTTATATATACATATATATAGGTCTACTTCACATCACCTAAATCTCATTTGACTGAGACCACATCTTCAAAATACTGAAAACTCATTTGACTGAATCTCACTTTATTGAATTTTAAGCTATAGACATGATGTGGGTTTCCCCTTCACCTGTGACTTGTTTGTGATTAAAAGAATTACTGTAACATAAAGTGCTGACTGTCAGAATACCAATAGTCATGTAGAAAGTAGTGTTGCTGTGTTTCTAAATATGATTATGTCTTTTTACATTTTTTATGTAAAGCATCTAAAGTAATATTGCAGATGTTTTGTGTGTTCCTAGCAGTAGTGGCAGCGTGTAGAGTACTGTAAGGCAAGTAAAAGTTATATGCCCTTTTCCCCACTGTAGTGCAATCCTGGAGTCAGTATATATAGTTAGGGGGGTGTGGGGGTCATAGCCCCCCACCTAGCTTGTTTTTATATTGTCTGGTTTCTGTTAATATGGTAAGTAATTTTTAAATTCCGGAAAGAGGTAGTCATTTGTGTTGTAAGTGTGTACATTAAAATTTAGTTTTTTGAAATTTAGCATTGTAAGCTTTCAATGAAATCAGAGTCAGTCAAAAGAGTTTTCAGTATTTTGAAAATTAGGTGATTTGATCTCAGTTAAATGAAAGTCAGTCAAATGAGATTTAGGTGATATGAAGTAGCCCCATAACTATATCTAGATCTATATCTATATCAATATCTATATCTATATCTATATCTATTTATTTATTTATTGTCATTTGTTAACTGGATTAGTCCAACTGAGGCAGGGGTCCATTTTCAGTGGAGACCTGAGGAGAAAAGCTCCAGACACAGTTCACAATATCAAAAACAGAGATATATTTACAATGGTGAAATATCAGGTTGTTATACATAGAAAAATAAGAACCACAATTTTACACAGTTGTGTACAAGTTGCAGAATGTTAGTATAGAACAGCAATAAAATTTTCATGCAAAAATATATATAGGTTTTAGCAATGAACTCCATGTACATCAGTATTTACAAGAAACAAGGTGTAGGTATACAGTAATAGATGTATTAGAGAGACAAACAGAAAATATAATATATGCTTCGAGTAAGGAGGTAGAATTAAGAAGAGAGCAGTAAGATGTCAGGTAGGAGTTCAACAAGGACAGGACTAGGTATTTATCAGGTAGGTTTTAAGTTCATGTTTGAATTAGGATTTATGGAGCGTACTTCTTATATTAAAGGGAAGGGCATTCCAGGTATGAGCAGCAGAGAATTTATAAAGGGATTTACCTATATTTTTAGTGGGTTTGTAGTTGTCTAGAAGATGTTTGTCGGATATGCGAAGTTGGCAATGGGAGCTATAGAGTGATACAAGGTTTAAGATGGAGGGACAGGAAGTAGGGTTACAGAGTACAGAGTGTGTAACATGTAGTTGTGGAAGAAGAATGTTGTTTTTGGAATTTTGGCCAACGTAATGACTTAAGAGTGAGGCAGTGGTGTGATTTATATGGTAGATTGTAGTCAAATCTAGCTATTTTGTGGTAAGTTTGTTCTAATTTGGCGAGGAAAGATGACTGAAGGTTGGTGAAGACTGGAGCTGCATACAGAAGACAGGGTTAGAGGAGAGACATAGCAAGGGAGGGTTTGGTGGGGGTGAGAGTAGTTTATGATTATGGTACAGAAGTCCAAGTTTTTGGTTGGTTTTCTTTATACACTGATTGGTATGCATGTCAAATTTTAGTTCATTGTCGATAGTTACACCAGATATTTAGTATAAGTTTCAGGTGTGATGGTATTATTGTTAAGTGAGGTAATAGAAAAGGAGTATTTAATATGTATCATTGTTTTGGGAAGGAAAGGTAGAAGCTTTGTTTGTTTTGGATTTAACATTAGTTGATTATCAATGAACCAGGTTTCAATGGACGTGAAGGTGTCTTGGGTATGAACAAGGAGTTCTGGGATGCTGTGGGTGGTGGTGATAAGGGTTGAATCACCGGCATATTGTAAGAGTATAGAGAGGTTAGTAGCAGAGTGTAGTAAGTTAGTGAAGATATTGAACAAGAGGGGTCCGAAGATAGAACCTTGGGGAACTCCGGTGTTTATGGGTAGAAATGGGGAGGTGACAGATTGCCAGCATATAGATTGTTGTCTGTTTGATGAGTAACTAGAGAACCAGTTTATAGAGCAGGTAGACAGGTGAAGATCAGAAAGTTTGGATATCATTTTGGGGTGAGAGACTGTATGGAAGGCCTTGTAAAAATCAAGGAATAGACAGGAAACTAGGTGGTTATTATCCTGCTTATGCTACAGTTTGGGTGAATGAAAGTAGTGCGGTAGATGTGCTGTGGTGGGGTCTAAATCCATATTGGGTGGAAGTTAGAAGATTGTTGTCTAGCAAATGTTTAAGCATTTGGGTGTGGACACATGTTTCAAGAATTTTGGAAAGTGGGGAGAGAATTGCAATGGGACGAGAGTTGGATGGGTCAGTGGAGTTACCTCTTTTATGGAGAGAGATTATGAAAAAGGATTTCCAAATTTTAGGAAAAAGGGATTTGGTAATAGAGTGATTTATAAAGATAGACACAGGATAAGCAATTGAATTGGCAATGATTTTAAGGAAGTAGGGGGGTAGTTTATTGACTGAGAGACAACAAGGTTTGAGTTTATTCAGTTGTGTTTTGATGAATGCAGTGGGAGCAGGCTGAAAGCAGAAAGTAATGGAGGAAGAGGAACTGAGAGGTAATGGTAGAGAACAGCAGTGGGACTTTGTTGTGTTAGTTTTTGAACTGATTCTATGAAGTGTTTGTTTAAAAGTGCTGCAGTCTCTGTGGCTGTATTGACAGGGAAGGGGTTGGGGTTAGAGCTTTGCTGGGATATTGGATTCTATCAACTGTAGACCAAATTTTTTTGGTGTTGTTGTGTGGACTACTTTGGTTGGAGTTATATGTTCATAGGTAAGTACTAGGCTATCGGCCCAAGGGCCTACATAAGCCTAGCCAACAAGGTTCCCTGGCTTACGCCACCCATGAAAGTTATTTTCCATTGCCACTGTGGAGCAGAGACACAGAAGTGATCCCAGGGATGTATTTCCTATTTCCCACCACTCATCAAGATTTTTCTTGAAGAGTGCTAATGAACAACTTTGCTTGACATAGATGGGTAACCTGTTCCAGAGTATGGGAAGTCTCTGGGACAGGAATCTATCCCTCCAGCATGTCCTGTTTATTGTGGTGACAAGATTTAGGTCCCTAGAGCGTGTAGCTCAGAGTGATTGGGATTTCTTTATGTGTAGCATGTCCAACAGCTCTGGGTTTGACATAGCTTTATATGTTAGGCAGAGATCACCTCGGAGTAGGCGATATGCTACGGAGTAAAGCTGGAGTTTTTTGAGGTGGTCAGTGTAGGGCATTTGTTTGAGGCCAGTAATCCTCTTTATGAGGTACTTCTGTGGCCTTTCCAGCTGCTGCAGATGTCTTGTGAGGTACATTCCAAAAGGGGCTTCTTATGATGAGGTGTTCCACGTAGAAGGACTTACTGACTACTGTGGCGATGTGACTATCAAAGAAGAGACTACTGTCCACCTGGGTCCCAAGGTCTCTTATCACACATTTGGTGTTAAGTAGATTGCTGCCTATGTGGTAGTTCATGGGTACAGTGTTTTTACCAAAGGGGATGACACTGCACTTTTTGGCATTGAGCTTGAGGCCATGGCTCTGATACCAGGCATCTGTCTCAGCAAGGCCCTTCTGTAGGATGTCCACATCATTTGGGGACTTATGGCTCCTAGTTTGCAGTCATCTGCGAACTTCATTAGCCAGAGGCCTTCTGTGTTAACCTGTACTTCAGAGAAGTAGATACCAAACAGGAGAGGTCCCAGGACGGAACCCTGTGGTACTCCATTTGTCACTGTTTTGAGGTCAGATTCGGAGTCTGCAACTTTTACAGAGTGAGTTCTGTCAGTGAGCCAGGTGGCAACCCATCTTGTGACGTAGGGATTTATACCTAGTTTAGTGAGTTTAGCTATAATTCCAGAATGGGTGATGGTGTCAAAAGCCTTGGCGAGGTCAAGATAGGCTGTGTGAACCACCTTACCCTTATCTACGGCTTTGGTGACTGCCTCAAAGAAGTCAATCAGGTTCAGGAGGCATGATCTGCCTTTCACAAACCTGAACTGGGTGGGATCCAGAGTTTGGAGATTACCACTGTCTTTGTTTATGAGTTCCATGATGATACGTTCCATGGCCTTGCAGACCAGGCTCGTCAGGCTAATAGGTCGATAGTTCCCAGGATCAGTGGTGGCTCCCCCTTTGTGGAGTGGGATAACTGTTGCTGTGCACTATTCAGTGGGCACAAAGCCTGATGCGAGGCTATTATTGAACATGGTGCTTAAGTGGGGAGCCAGTTCATTCTGAAGTTCATGTAAAACACAGCCTGGGATTTTGTCGGGTCCCATAGATGCTGGGTTTTTGGCTTTAGAGAGTGCAGCTTTTACCTGCATAGTTGTGGTTACAGGGACTCTGTATTCTTCCTGTATAGATATGGGCCCTTTAGAGGGTAGGGGAGGTTAAACTTAGCACTGAACTTATTTACCAGGATGTTGGCAATATCAGTTGGTTCTGTAATTTTCGTGCCGTTGTGGTGTAACTCAGAGCAGATCTGGGTGTTGGCATTGAGATTCTTGACATAGCTATAGAATGCTTTGTGGTTGTCCTTAGAATTAGTGGTGATTTTGTTTTCGTAGCTAGCTTTGGAGTATCTTATAAGGGATCTCAGCTTCTTACTGAGGCTGACCAGGGAGCTCCTCCACTCATGGGATTTTACTCTCTTTTGCAACAGTTTCTTCCTTCTGTTGTACAGCTTGTTTATGGAAGGAGACCACCAGATTGGCTTCCTTTTTTTGGAGGATAGCATTTTGATTCTGTTTGGGATAGCACGATCCATGCACTGGTGTAAGTGCTTATAGAGTGCATTTGTGTAGGATTCAGCAGTTGTAACTGTAATGTTCATCTGCATGGGTGTCATGAAGTTCACCACTTCTGTCTTAAGAAGCATGAAGTTTCCTTTGGAGAATTTTTTTATCATGGTTTCCTTAATGGGGTGTGGGGGTGGGATGTGAATATCAAGGGTGATTAGCGTATGGTCGGATCGGGCCAACAAGGAGTTGACTTCAGGTGTGGAACACCAGTCACTCATGTTGGTAATGACTAGGTCTAGGATATTGTTGCCCCTGGTGGGGGTGTGGATAAGTTGATCCAAGGCAATGGAGTTTATGAATTCCAGAAAGCATTGAGCTAAGGAGATGGTACACGAGTAGTTTTCCCAGTTAATGGTGGGGTAGTTGAAGTCGCCCATTATTAGGGTGTTTGTTTGAACCCTAATATTTTCCAGTACATCAAGAAAAGAGGAGTGGGAATCCTGGGGCATGGTGGGGGACCTGTAGCAAGCTACAATTTGGATTGCAGTTTTGTCCAGAGTTAGTTGTACTTGGATAACCTCAGATGCATTATGCTGAGCAACTAGCCTGGAGGTGTGGATATCCTTAATGAATATGGACACACCTCTGCCTTTGGTGTTTCTGTCCAAGTTATATGGCTGAAAAGTGTGGTATGAGTTATAGCCTGGTAGTGCATGGGGTGCTCCCTGGAGCCTTGAACCAGGTCTCAGTCACTGCACAGATATCAATGTTCTCCATTTTAAGGAGTGCCTCGAGTGAGTGCATTTTGAGATTTAGACTTCTAGCATTGAGTAGCATTACCCTCAGTTTTTGCTTGCCTGTTCCTGTTACGGTGGTGAATTTGTTATTTGAACATTGCCTAAAAAAAGGCACTATAGGGGCAGCAAGAGCCTTAGCCAGTATCTGGAATTCCAGGGGCGACAGGTGCAGGCCATCTGTGGCAAAGCATCGTGGTCTGTCGACCATGTCATCCCAAGCAGACAGATACTGGATCCCCTTAGAATGACACCAGAAGCTTAGCCAATTGTTGAAGTCAATCATTTTGTCCTTGTACTGCGGTATCATTCTGGGTGATGGCAGAATGCTACTCAGGGCTAGGGTCATACCTGCCTGGGCTACAAGATCAGAGAGCTCTTCCATGTCTCTTTTCATGTAGTCCAGGGAGGTACGTCTCAGGTCATTCACACCAACATGGACAATGACAGAGTCATATTTGTACTTGTTGTGGAGTGACCTGAGTGTGTGGGTTATGTGGTGGATCCTGGCAACCGACAGGTAGCTGACAGTAACTTTCTCCTTGTTTAGCCTGGTGAGTGGGACATCAGTGTGCCTGACTATAGAGTCACCTATGACTAGTGTGTTGGGTATGTTGTTTTGCCTTATTGGCTGTGGTTCAGTGGCACACTGAGTCTGCAGGCTATGTGTTATTTGGGTTGTGTTGGGGGATGGAGGTTGCTTGTGTTTCTGCTTTGGAGGTCTCTGTTGCTTAGACAGATTATTATTGAGAGCCTCCGTGAATGTTTTTGTGTTACTATGTGTGGATTTTGGTGGTGTAGATTTAGTGAGACTATGTGATGAGTGTGGTGTAGTGCAAATGTTTACCTTCTCCTCATGACTGTCAAGTTCAGTCTTGGTTGGAGAGAGCTTTACCTCCAGTTTGGCTAGATAAGTGCATCTCTCACAGGTTATAGTGTTGAGTGGTAGGAGGAGAGGCTTGTCTGTGTACATGAGGCAATTTCTACATTGCCTCAAGATGCCTATATTCATAAGATAGACAGGAGAGAACACTGGGAGCTGACCCTTGGACAAAAACTATTTTCCTCTAGATAAGTGAGAAAAGTGAGTACAAGAGCTGTTTTTCTCTAAGCAATTGAGAAAAGTAAGTACAAAAAACGTTTTCCTCTAGGTAATGAGGAAGGTTGAGTGCTATAGTAATTAGTAACTTATTTAGTCCTTACAAGTTCTGAACAAGTGCTGAGTACGAATAAGCAAATTTAAGTGCTAAAACTAAAAATCTGTATCTGCACTAGACGAGTTACAGGACAGAAACAAGTGTAAATGCAGGCTTTCAAATCAGAAAGTTGAGAGAGATGGAATAGATTGCCTAAATGGCCAGTAACTACAATTTCTGGGCCAGAACCACTCCTTATGTGATAGACAGGTTACCTAGTGCTTACCACTCCCACTGATAAGCTAGAAGGCTTCCCTCCAATACAGAAAGGCTTGGGGGGTTCAGAAGCTTATATACAGTCCTGGATACAGCAAATCTGTATCTGGAACACTAGTTACAGGAAATGTAGGAAACAGGCTTACAGTTTTTTTTTTTTTACAGAAAAGTAGCAAAAACAGTAGTAAAAACAATTCACGTGTAGTGCAAGCTAGCACACTTGAGTATGTAGCAATATTAGACCTAACACAGTTTAAAATGCAATTAAATTAAAAAGGACTAAAAGCAAGTGCAGAAAGAGTTTATTAGGTAGAATGTGTAAAGAGATGGGACTGGAGGAGTGTCCCAGATTAAATCTGCAGTGAGGCAGGCAACTGCAAAAGCCACCAAACTTAAACTACAAGCCAAAAATAGGGTGGGTGGGACAAAACAAAGATTAAAGCAACAACTAACAGTACAAACTCTAAAACCAAAAAAAATATACTCAGCTTTGTATATTTGCAGATAGATTGGAAAGCCGTCTCTCAGAACACAGGTTCCAGCAATTAAATGCAGGCTGTTACTAACAGGTCTAATTTTATGCAAGTGATCATTGAGTTAGATAACACACAAGCTGTAAAAAACAGTTATACACCAACTGAAGACATAGCAGAAAATGGGAGGGGGGGGGGGGCAGTTTCAACAGAGATCTAAACAACAACTAACAGTACAAACTCTAAAATCAAAAAATATACTCAGCTCTGTATATTTGCAGATAGATTGGAAAGCAGTCTCTCAGAACAGGGAGCCAACAGTTTCAACAGAGATCTAAGCAACAATTCAACTCTAAAACCAAAAAAAAAAATACTCTCAGCCCTGTATATTTGCAGATGGATTGGAAAGCAGTCTCTCAGAACACAGGTTCCAGCAATTAAATGCAGGCTGTTACTAACAGGTCTAATTTTATGCAAGTGATCTTTGAGTTAGATAATACACAAGCTGTAAAAAACAGTTATACCAACTGAAGACACGGCAGAAAATAGGGGTGGGGTGGGAAAAACAGTTTCAACAGAGATCTAAGCAACAACTAACAGTACAAACTCTAAAACTAAAGAATTTTTTGTCTTTAATGACCATTTTTTTTATACAGGTTCCTAAATTATTTGTAATGTTGGAGTAGGGGAGGGGTTTTATTTTTGATCCAAGTTTTCCAGGCAATTTCCCTCTGATGCATAATAGAGTGTGTTTGCTTAGTGAGCCAAGGGCAGAGTTTGATTTTACCCTAATTTTTCTGGTTGGAGCCATAGAGTGCAGAACATCAAGGAAGATCTTATTGAAAGTAGCTACTGCATCATTAAGGGGGAGGTTATGAAGGAAGGTCCAGTTGATGTTGGACATTATAGAGTTGAACTTAATGGGTCAGACTGAGTTAGATTGCAACATTCTCTGTAATGGTGTTCTTTGGGAGAATGTTTAGAATTTCTATGTATATAGGTAGGGGAATGGTCGCTGAATGAGTTGGAAGGATGCCAGGCTATGGTAGAGACTGGCGTTGGAAATAAGGATCCAATCTATTATGGAACTGGTAGTAGAGTTTTTGTTGGTCCTGGTAGGAGAGGATATAAGTTGTCAGAAACCAAACAGATTGAGGCTGTGAGTTGAAGACAAGGAGGAGAATAAAGTCCAATCAATGTTGACATCACCAAGTATAATAGTTTCATAGGGGACATGTTGGGTTAGCCAGGAGAGAAAGTTTTCTAGAATAGGGATATTGTCACCTGGGGGATATAAATGAATACAATGGCAAATTTTTTTTGTGAGGGTTGAGATGGCAATTTGCAACTAGGATTTCAGCAGGGGTAAAGCTGAGTAAGGAAGTAGGGAGTGGAGAAAGAGTAAGTTGGTCAGAATAGAGGATGGCTACGCCTCCACCTCTCTTGTTTGTTCTATCAGCACGATAGATGTTATATCCTGGGGGTAGGATTTCAGAGGTGGAAATGTGGGGTTTTAACCATGTTTCTGACAGGGTAAGGATGTCTGGAGAGTTTAAATGGATCCAAGCATGCAATACTAGGATTTTGTTTACAATTCTTGGGATATTTAGTGAAAAAAATAGAGATTTAGATGGAGGAGAATGACATAGGGGTAGTGAGTGAGGGGGTAGGGGTGATTGCTTAAGAGAGGTAGATGATGTAAGTCCTAAGTTGGGGTGGATGTCCCCATCCAGGAGTAGTGAATCAAGGAAACCAAAGCAGTGAGGAGAGTAGGTTAAGAGTATAGGGAGTTCTATGTGTTATAAAGTTGGAAAGAGATACATTAGGGTCAGTTTTTACTGTAAAAAGGTTAGAGGGAGAGATTGGGAATAGGTATAGGGAGATGAGAAAAGTGGTTGGGTTAATGAGTGAGCGGTAACTGTGAGATAGGGTAGGTGTTGGTGTTAGGAAATTCAAAGATGTATGATAGGATGTTGACAGTGATAGGAGGAGGAGGGGGATAATAAGGTAAAAGGGTGACATATTGAGGGAATTATAAGGTGACTGAGTGTTGCAGTGAATATGTTATCTTTGAGAAAATAATAAAGAGAAGAAGTAATGCAGAGGAGATGTAAGTGATATGCAGAGAAGGGCTATGGCAGAGTGGTAAGGGGCTAGTACAGTGTGTAAGTAGCTTAAGAGAAGGAGAATGGTAGTTGAGTGTGAGGGAAAGAAAGTTGGGTGGGGGGAGGGAGAGGTAGATTGAAGGGAGGGTCTAATAGGTTGGTTATGGGTGACTGGCTAATTGGAAGAGGTGGAGGAGTGTAGACAGCAAAAAATCTAATGAGTTTGGGGGGGTGTGGGAATGGGGATAGGGCAGAGGAGCAGAGAGAGAGCCTGAGCGTAGCTAGGGCGAATGGAGTGGGTTTACCCAGGTGGCAGAAGCACAAAGAAAAACAATCAATCAATAAGGTATGCCAGTGGGCAGGTATGTTGGAGAGACAGAATCCAAGGGGAAAAGGTGAAAAATTACGGGGGTTAGGGCTGGTGAAAGTAGGTAGAAAGGTGCCGTGTTCCTGTAAGAGGTACGGCCATAGTTAAAGGTAAATCACTGCTTTAACTGCGTGGGCAAGTGCAACACATAGACTACTTGGCCATGTTGGGTGTGCTAAACTATATTTAAAAACAGCTGAATACTACATGCAGTTGACAGGGCACACACTAGCAGAGAAGAAAAAAAATAAAATTAATAATAATAATAATAATAATAATAATAGTAACAATAATAATAATAATAATAATAACACTTGCGGGAGTTTCAACAGTAGGAGAACTAGGTTTTCGTAGTCAACACTATATATATATATTAGATGGATATGTATATGTGTGTGTGTGTGTGTGTGTGTGTGTGTGTGTGTGTGTGTGTGTGTGTGTGTGTGTGTGTGTGTGTGTGTGTCTGTGTGTGTGTGTGTGTGTGTGTGTGTATGTGTGTGTGTGTGTGTGGGTGTATACATTTGTATATATGTATTCGTGTGTGTGAGGTGAGTGCTTTCTAATTAAAATACAGAAAGCAGTGATTTATATTATTATTGATTTTATGTTTTTCAAGGTCTTTCTGATGCCCAGAGAATATATTAACCACTTTTATTCCATTGTTTCTCCATTGGAGGATACAGATTTCAGGTTCCTTTTTTCTGTCTTAACACTTCCAATTTTGGTACTTGAATTTATATAATTATGCTGCCCTGCTGCTCATTGAAAACAGACTTGATGAGGTTCTAACTCACGAGCATACCCTGGTGAAAATCACAATCACTGTTTTCCCTTGGAAATCATTGCTGGTGCCATTTCTAAGTGTACACGAGCAGTGATGACTTTCTGATGAGTGATTTCTGCCTTTTTGTTTGTACAACCATGGAGCTGCCATATATAAATATGGATTGTGGGGTGCAGGACAGCTTGCCTCATGCAAAAAATACTTGCATATAAGTTTTTCATTTGTGATTTCCTGACCAGTTATGCTTGACAAGTTGGATCCTCACTGAGTTGTAAATTAAGAAGTCATGATGGAAGATTTATAAGTTGGACCCACTTGTATTTACCCTTTATGTGTCAAAGATTATTAACCTGTCTCTGTACAGCTAATATCTCTGATTATTTCTAATATTATTAACTGTGCATTACATCACATTTATTTATTAAAGTGATTGATAATTGTCATTAATGTATATTACATTTAAGTTTGCCTAACAATTGTTAGTGGATCACCTCTCTCTCCTCTGACTTCAATAAATATTGGCACTGCCCAGATGGACATTTCTAGCCTTCAAATGTAGAATGATAGATAGAAAGATCAGTAAATAAACAAGTAAGTATACAGTAAGTGATAGCAACCTCCAATGAGACATTAGACAAAAAATGATTCGGACTACCTTTGGAAACACATTGATCAAACTTAACCATTTGCATGGACAGCATGTGTGAATAAATTCACAAAAATGCAATAGAAAAGTGCTTACTCCAATAATGTTGCCAGAAAACATACAAAAATACTTGCAATTTAATGGTTGAAGACACTGTGCATGCATTTAAGAATAGCTCATAAGAGTAACTTGCCACAACATAGAACATTTAGATAACGATGTGATAACATAGAGGATTATGAGTGATTCACTAATGCTAACCTTATTAATGTTAAGTTGTCAATCTCGCCTTCATTCTTGCTGGATGGGTTCGGAGCCGATCCTCGGCTCCGACTCAGCACTTGCTAAGCTCAAGAGTCACTTCCACCAGCTCGAGGCAGCCCCATATCCCATGATGCAAGGCGGAGATTACCCAGATCTCGTTTGCCGCTTTGCTCATGAGGTAACTTTTTACCAGCTCCTGGTAAGTTAATTTTTCTACCTATTTTTCTGAGACTTTAGTCCACCCCAGTACTTTATATTTATATATATATTACTTTATTAACTTCCCAATTCACTTAGCCCTATTCCCGTTAGTGTCCCATTCCCTTTATTCATTTTTTTTGCTAGTCGGGCCTTAGGTCTTTACCCCTCCTATATTTTTCCTGTCAGGGTTTGTTTGGGTGTGTCTGTGTATTTTTTCCCTGTACTTGGTTTTGTTAATTTAGTTTAATTTTTGGACTGACTGTGTAGTGTGTGTGTATTAGGGACTCAGTCATGTCTAAAGAAGCTAGGGTCTCAGGCTTCAAGAAGTGTGACTCGTGCTGTCAGAAGATGTCTCTGACAGACGGTCACACTTCTTGTATTTATTGCCTGGGACTTCTACACCTGCAGGACTCCTGTGCTATTTGTCACTCCTTCAGCCAGAGAGTCCTGCAGGAATGTAGAAATAAACTTATTCTCAGGGGCTTATTAAAGCCTGAGAGCTCCCCGGCTAAGTCCGGCTCGGGGAAGCCCTCAAAGTCTCCCAAGGCCCAGGCTTCAGTGTCCAAGCCTTCAGCCTTGGCTCCGACTCCCTCGGAGTCGAGATCGGCTCTGGCTGGAGCCGATCCTTCCTTCTCTGAAGGTTCGGTATTCTTCCATGCCTGTGTCGGCTCCGGCTGGAGCTGACACATCTCTGACCCAGCTTGGAGCCGACAAGTTGTGGGCTCCAACTGGAACCGAAGGTTCTTCGGCTCTGATGGCTCCGTCAAGAAAGAGATCCAGATCTCTGTCGCTGGAGTCTATTCATTCGGCTCCGGCCTCTCCCTTACTTTCAGAGCGGAGCCATCGGAGCTGATCCTCAAGGTCTTCCAGACTCTCAGACCATGACTTGGAGAGAGTGGTGAGTAGACTGCTGAAATCACAGGCACTGGCCCAGATACTTCATAGCCCATCTCAGCAGATGACCGCTATTCCACACCCTCCAGAAATTCCTCCTTTGACTCTCCTTCAGAGCTCGGAGCTGGAGCTTATTGGAACTGTGACTGTTGGTGCTTCGGAGCCGATACCACTCCTTTCGGCTCCGTCGTCTTCGACTCCTATCTTCTCCTTGAGACCGTCCTTGGAGGGATCCGGTCGTCGGGCTTCCCTTGTCGGTTCCGAGGGGGCAAGTGGCATCGGACCCTTGTCCGACGCCATTCTCCCCCTCAGAGCTTCGGCTTTGGTAAGCTCGGCACCAACATCTGCTTCGGAGCCTTCCCTTTCGGTGGGGCCGGGGATTCCTGTTTCCTTGGAGTGGGAGCTCTCGGTCCTCCCCGGGAGGGGAGCCTTCGAGGTGATGAGGAGTGTACTAGCCCCCGAGCTGTGTCAACAGTCGGTCCCTTTAGCTCCTCCCTCTTCAGTGCCTGTAGATATCTCTTCCCACTCTCTTGCTCCCAGACCCAGAGATCCATCACCCCAGGTTTCCCCATTGGGAATACCTTCCTCTTCCGAGGTTTCTCCTGATCCTTCAGGGGAACCCCCGCATAAGAGGACTTGCAAGAGGAAGCATTTAGACTCCCCTGAGTCTACGACATCAAATACCGACTTAGATGAGTCAGAGGGGTCCCCAAGATCCCCCTCTGAGGATGTCTCCTTTTCAGACATTCTTGAACTCCTGAGACAGAGGGGGAACTGGCCCTCCATTAACCCCTCCGAGGATGAGTCGGTATACAAGGAGGCTTTTGGATCTCGACCCTCCACCTCCTGGGTTTCTCCGCCTTTTGACCCCATCATGGATGTGATAGCTCGAAAGGCGTGGGCATCTCCTGATTCCGTGGAACCAGTCCCCAGGAGGCCTTCTAAATTTATCACGGCCCCCACTGAAAAACAGTTTCTCACCAAAGGTGTCCTGGTTGATGCCATGGTGGTGGCGGCCGCCACCAAAAAGGAACTTGCAGATCCTTCCGTACTGGTCCATCCTCCTAACAAGGAGTCTAGGACCATGGACAGGTATGGTAAGCGGATGTTTTCCTCAGCGACCTTTGCTATGCGTTCGCTGAATTATCTATGTCACTTCACCCGACTTCAAAGAGATATCCTCAAGGAATTGGGTGAGGTGGTACAGGATCCGTCAGCTGCTGGGGCTCAAGAGAAGATTGCCTCTCAGCTGGGAATCCTAAATTCCATAACTAACTCCTCCATGCGGCTCATTTCTTATGCAGCCGATGGAGCGAGTAGAGCTGCAGGCACAGGAGTGGCTCTCAGACGTCAGTCCTGGATGCGACTTTGCAATTTTGCAGACCCCTTTAAGGCATCCTTCACAAACTCTCCCTTCGATGGGACAACTTTGTTTGGACCTCAGGTGAAGGACACTTTGACCAGGTGCGAGCAAGACAGCAAGACTCTTTCTGCCGTAGGAGTCCATTTCTCCACCCCTTCAAGGCCTTACCCCAAAGGTCAGAAGGGAGGGAAAAATGTGGTTCCAAAAATCTCAAGGAGTCACGCCTAATGCACGTGGTCAGTTTACCCCCAGAGGCAGAGGGGGTAATAACAACAGATGCCGCCCTAGGGGCAGAGGGGGTCTGCAGAACCAGGGCAGCAGAGAGCCTCTCTCTGACAAGCCCTTCCAGCATCCCTGAGGTGTTGCCTGACTGCCCACCCTTGGAGGTAGTCGGGGGGAGATTGTCACTGTACCCAGAAGCCTGGCTTTCCCTATCTCAAGACAAATGGGTACAGTCGATCATATCCGAGGGTTACAAAATACCTTTCGAGAAAAGCCCCTTCCCTCAAAAAGGATCCCTTCCAGACGTTCCACTCGGTCTAAGGGAAATTGCAAAGCTAGAGGTTTCAAAACTTCTAGAGAAAAGGGCCATCCAGCCAGTTCCAGCAGGCCATTTAGAATCCAGAATCTACTCAAGGTTCTTTTTGGTCCCCAAAAAGACGAGAGACTGGAGACCAATATTAGACCTCAGCAGACTAAACAAGTCTGTCAAAAAGATGAGTTTTTATATGGTCACACTTCAATCGATTTTGCCCTTTCTGGACAAAGACAACTGGATGTGCTCTATAGACCTTCAGGATGCCTACTATCACATAAAAATCCACAGACGCTCCAGAAGGTTTCTCCGCTTTTGGCTGGGGACCAGTCATTTTCAATTCAGAGCCCTGCCCTTTGGTGTCACCACAGCCCCCAGAGTGTTCACCAAATGCATGGCAGTGGTCACGGCTCACCTGAGACGTCAGGGATTCCAGGTGTTTCCGTACCTAGACGACTGGCTCCTCACAGCCACCACCAGGCATCAACTTCTCCAGGCCAGGGATTACACTCTATGTCTCTGCAGCCAGTTAGGGATTTCTGTCAATTTTGAAAAGTCTTCCTTATTGCCTTGCCAATCTATTACCTTTATATTCGCAGATCTAGACACTACTCGGATGTCAGCAAATCTAACAAATCAAAGAATCCTGGATATCCAAAATCATGTTCGGATCATCCTATTCAGCAAAAAGGTACAAGCCAGGTTGGTCCTGAAAGTGTTAGGCCTAATGGCAGCTGCCATCACACTTCTTCCTCTGGCCCGCTTTTACATGCGTCTCCTACAGTGGATGTTGTTTACCCAATGGTCCTTCCAGCAGTTGCCCATGCGTCACAAGATCCTTGTCACACAGATCTGCAAGAGCCACCTATCCTGGTGGATTTCTTCCCCCCTAGTCCATCAGGGCAGACCATTTGTCCCCGGCCCCGTAGCCACGGTCACCGGATGCCTCCTGATCGGGTGGGGGCATTATCAGGCAGGATGGTCCATGGCACGTGGCAACCATTCGAATACCACCTGCATATAAATGTCCTAGAGATGAGAGCAGTGCTTTTAACGTTGCAAGCCCTCAACGACTTTCTTCCTTTAGGAACTATCGCAGTTCACACGGACAACATGTCCGTAGTATGGTATATCAACAAACAGGGCGGACCAAGTCCTATCCTCTGTGTCGAGAAGCTCTCAGACTTTGGCAATGGGCGATCTCCTCTCAGCGGTTTCTGATAGCAATGCATTTCCCTGGGAAAAACCAGCATCATAGCGGACAGGTTGAGCAGAGCTATACTCATGCCTCATGAGTGGTCTCTCAAACAATCTATAGCGGAAGAGCTTTTTCAGAAGTGGGGCCCTCCTTGCTGCGACCTTTTTGCTACACCCCAAAACAGCAAATGCCCAGACTTCTTCTCTCTCTTTCCACTTCCAGGCCATCCTCCCAGAGACGCTCTAACCCAGGATTGGCCCCGGGGACTTCTTTAAGCTTTTCCCCCTTTTCCATTGATTCCTCAAGTGCTTCAGAAAGCTACCGACTTGAGAGCCAAGCTGATTCTCATTGCTCCTTACTGGCCTCGACAAATTTGGTTCCCGTTCCTTCATCGACATCTCTTAGTGCAGCCTTGGCATCTGGACCCAGTTCCAGATCTTCTGACCCACCAGTCGGGTCAACTGCACCGGTCCATTCGTTCCCTCAACCTCACTGCTTGGTTGCTCCACTTCCTTCCTTAGCCAGGCTTCCTATGATCTCTAATCCCGTTAGGGATATCATAGTAGCTTCTCTAAAGTCTTCTACCAGAAGGATTTACTCTAGCAAATGGCAACGTTTTTCCTTTTGGGCAAGGTCTAAGAACATAGATCCCTTTACTGCCCCTATTCTGTCAGTTTTGGACTTCCTAGCTGAAATTTTTCACTCTGGTTCTTCTTCTTCCACAGTTAAAGTCCAGCTGGCAGCAATCTCGAATTTTCATGTCAGATTTGCAGACCAGAACATTATGTCTCACAAACTTTGCAAAGCCTTTCTCAGAGGGATCTTCCTACTTAAACCCCCTGTTAGGGATCCTCCACCGCAGTGGGATCTACATTTAGTGCTGGCATCCTTAATACTTTCCCCTTTTGAACTGGCTGCTACATGCTCGTTAAAATTTTTCTCTTGGAAGACACTCTTTCTAGTTGCTATTACTTCAGCTAGAAGGGTGTCTGAACTTCATGCTCTCTGTGTTCGTTCCCCTTACTTGGTCTTCCACAAGGATAGAGTATCTTTGAGAACTAATCCGTCCTTTTTGCCCAAGGTTGTTTCTAAGACAAATTTAAACCAATCTATTGATCTTCCAGTATTTTTTCTCAATTATTCTGACAGGGCGGAACAAAAATTGCATTGCCTAGATGTTCATCGCCAACTCAGATATTACTTGGACAGAACAAAGCAATCTAGAAAGTCTGATCAGCTTTTTCTTTCTTATGCTGAAAATAAGAAAGGTCTCCCTGTTTCTAAGGTGACCTTATCCAGATGGCTGTCTTCCATTATTTCTTATATTTATCAGCTTAGGGGCAAACAGCTGATCTCAATACCAAAAGCACATTCTACCAGAGGCCTAGCCACATCTACAGCCTTTCAGGCTAGACTACCCTTAGACACTATTTGTGCAGCAGCCACTTGGGCCACTCCTCATATCTTCGTCTCACATTACAAATTGGATTTGGCCTCCAGGGACAGGGTGAGTTTTGGTTCCACAGTTCTCAAGAGTCTGTTCCATTGAGGCACCCAGGATAGAGGTGCTAGGGACGCGGTCCCATCCAGCAAGAATGAAGGCGAGATTGACAACTTAACATTTAGAAGTTATGTACCTACCATAACGTTCCATGTTAGTTGTCTTCTCGCCTTCTTTCTTGCGTCCCTCCCTCCTGTCCCCCTAGCCTGGACAGACCTTGAACTATCCTCTTCTCTGGGAGATTTCTCCCTTGGACACCAGTTAGCTCTGCACTTAGTTACCTGGGTTCCCCTTACAGTTTTTTCTCAGGTTAGTTGTTCTTCTTCCCTTGGGGGAAGATAGTAGGTATTTTTTCTTCTAGCTACCAAACGAGATCTGGGTAATCTCTGCCTTGCATCATGGGATATGGGGCTGCCTCGAGCTGGTGGAAGTGACTCTTGAGCTTAGCAAGTGCCGAGTCGGAGCTGAGGATCGGCTCCGAACCCATCCAGCAAGAAAGAAGGCGAGAGAAGACAACTAACATGGAACGTTATGGTAGGTACATAACTTCTAATTATGTGTTTGAGACATGGATGCCAAGAAATTCACCTCTAAAGCCTTCCCATGTAATTGGAGATGTGACATTCCAATTTTTAGTGATATAAAATTTAATAAGGGCACACATCGTGATAAGGACATGTTTTTTTAATTTTTGGAAATTGAGTCATGTTAATGTGCAATATAGCTGTAAACTGACATGATAAGACACATTTATAGTATGCAATAATTGCATTAAAACCAGTTTTTAGTTTTTCTTTTTTTTTTTTGTCTTCTTTCCCTTTTTCCTTTTTATATATTTCATTGTATTCCCTAATTACATTAAGTATAATAAGTGGTTGAATTTCTATATTTATCCTCTTCATAAAATATGTCCCTTATACTATCCCTCACTTTCTTAAGTGATGTTAAAAACCTTTATACTCCATTTGAAAGTGTAGTGACTTCTATTGTATATAGTCTATATATATTTCATAGGTTCATAGGTTCATAGGTTCATACTAGGCTATCTGCCCAAGGGCATTTATAAGCCTAGCCCATAGTTATGTGGCTTTCGCCACCCCTTTAGTTTGAATAAAAACTATGCCTATCATTTTTCTGTGCCTCTGTCAAGCAGTGACACTGAAGTAATCCCTGGGGTATATCTGCGATCTCCCATCCATTGGTCAAGATTCCTCTTGAACAAGGCCAGCGAGGTGCTCTGCCTCACATGTACCGGGATTTTGTTCCACAGCATAGGGAGTCTCTGGGTGATGAATCTGTCCCTCCAGCACGTTCTATTTATAACCGTGTCAAGGTTTAAGTCTCCGCCCTTGTGGTTCTGAGGGATCTAGATTTTTTGAGGTGAAGCATATTCATCAAATCTGGGTTTGACATGGCCTTATATGTCAGGCACAGGTCACCTCTGAGCAAGCGGTGTGAGACTGAATAGAGCTGGAGTTCTTTCAGTCGGGCAGCATAAGACATATTTTTGAGACCCTTTATCCTTTTGGTGAGGAACTTTTGGGGCCTTTCAAGCTGCAGCAGGTGTCTGGTCAGATACATTCCAAATGGGGCATTGTACTCAATCATAGGTCTAATGAGTGATGAGTACAGGGGGACGATGACCTCCCTTGATCTAGATGTGAATCCCTTCATGATCAGGTGGGCGATATAGAAGGTTTTCCTAACTACTTTAGCAACATGAGTGTCAAGCGAAGGCTACTGTCAACTTGGGTCCCCAGATCCCTGATGACTTTTTCTGTGCTCAGTGGATTGCCACCTATATGGTAGCTAGGGGTAACCTTGTTTTTCCCGAAGGGTATGACTATGCATTTTTTGGCGTTTAACTTCAGGCCATGGCTCTGGCACCAGTTATCCATTTCTGTGAGGCCCTTCTGGAGGATATCTGTGTCAGATGTGTTTTCGACTATAGCGCCCAGTTTGCAGTCATCTGCAAACTTTGTCAGCCATAACCCTCCTGTGTTTGCTTGTACTTCAGAAAAGTAGATGCCGAACAAGAGTGGACCCAGGACTGAGCCCTGTGGGACACCACTTGTGACAGGATTTGAGTCTGACATGGCTCCAGCAACTCTGACCCTGTGGGTTCTGTCACTTAGCCAGTTTGCAACCCATCTTGTGATGTATGTGTTTACATTCAAGCTGATGAGTTTTTCGATGATGCCTGAGTGGGGTATTGTGTCGAAGGCCTTTGCCAGGTCGAGGTAGGCTGTATGGACTGCCTTTCCCTCATCAATGGCCTTGGTGACTGTCTCGAAAAAGTCAACCAAGTTTAAGAGGCAGGATCTGCCTTTGACAAAGCCAAACTGGGTTGGATCCAAAGTCTGCAAGTTCCCTATGTCTTTATTTATGAGTTCCATTATGATCCTCTCCATGGCTTTGCAGATAAGGCTTGTCAAGCTAATGGGGTGGTAATTTCCAGGGTCTGTGGAGGCACCGCCCTTATGAAGTGGGACCACAGTCGCCGTGCGCCACTCCTTGGGTACGTATCCAGAGGTGAGGCTAAGATTAAACAGCTGTCCAAACTGTGGGTTTAATTCCTTGTTGAGTTCATAAAGCACACAGCCGGGGACACCATCCGGTCCCATGGATGTTGTGTTTTTTGCCTTAGTGAGGGCAGTTCTCACCTGGGCGTTGGAGATGTTTGGGGGGCTACAATCCTCTGGAATAGATATCTCTCCTTTTGGGGAGAAGTTTGCACTGAACCTGTCAGCCAGTATGTTAGCAATGTGTGTAGGTTCAGTAATTTTCACATCATTTTGAACTAATTCTGAGCATATCTGGGAGTTTCCTCCTAGGTTTCTAACATAGCTAAAGAAGGCCTTATGATTGTCTTTAGAGTCCTTGGCGATTTTTCTCTCAAAATTTGCCTTGGATGATTTTATGAGAGCTCTTAGTTTTTTACTTATAATGATCAAAGGTGTCTTACCTTTCAAGGATTTTGCTCTATCTTGTAGTAGCTTCCTCCTTTTGTTGTAGAGCTTGTTTATGGCTGGGGTCCACCAGACTGGATGCTTGCCTTTGGTACAGAGAGTCTTAGTTTTGTTTGGGATTGCCTGATCCATGCAGTCCTGTAGGTGCTGGTAGAAGGCATTTGTAAGTGATTCAGCGGTTTGAGTAATGTTTACCACTGGCTCAGGGGCCTTAAAGGAGACCACACTAGTTTTTAGAAGTGTGAAATCGGCTTTTGAGAAGTTTTTCACTGTGGTCTTTTTGTTTCAGGTGGGGCGGGATGAGGACCTCCAGCGAGATTAGTTTATGATCTGATCTCACCAGTGAGGGGTATACTTCGGTGTTGAACATTTTGATCCCATGTTCGTGATGATGAGATCAAGTATGTTTTCTCCTCTTGTGGGGATGGTGACTAGTTGTTCCATGGCATTTGAGTTTATGAACTCCAGGAATCTTTGGGTTAGAGTGTTGGGCTTGAGTAGTGTTCCCAGTCTATATTAGGGTAGTTGAAGTCACCTAGTATGATGGTGTTTGGAGATACATTTATCCCTCCAATGTTTTCAGGAAGGCCATGTGAGGTTCCTGAGTTTAAGAGGGTGGCCTGTAACATGCTACAAATTGCAGAGCAGTCTTGCCTATGGTTAATTGCACCTGGATGGTCTCCGATGCATCGTGCGTTGCCACCAACCTTGAGGTGTGGGTGTCCTTTATGAATATGGACCCCCCTCCCTTCTTGGTCTTGTCCGGATTTTGGGGCGGAACGCATGATATGAGGTGAAACCTGTTAGTGCTGGGGTGCTCTCAGGAGCCTTGAACCAGGTTTCTGTCACAGCACAGACATCGATGTTCTCCATATTGAGAAGGGCCTCGAGTGCGTGCATCTTGAGAGTGAGACTTCTGGGATTGAGCAGCATTACCCTTAGTTTTTTTCCTTTTTGGTGTTCTAGGGTGGCAGGTTTAGAATTTGAGCCTTGCCTAAAAAAGGCACTATGGGGGTGGCAAGAGCCTTTGCCAATATCCAGAAGCCCAGGGGTGACAGGTGCAAGCCGTCCCTTGCGAAGCAACGTGGCTTGTGCAGCATGTCATCCCAGGCAGACAGACATTGGATCCCCTTTGAATGACACCAGAATTTAAGCCAATTATTAAAGCTGATCATCTTATCACTGTATTGTGGCATCATTCTAGGTGAAGGTAGGATACTGCTCAAGGTCAGGGTCATACCTGCATGGGCTACATAATCAGAGAGCTCCTCGATGTCCCTTTTCATGTAGTCCAAGGAGGTACGTCTCAGGTCATTGACACCAGCGTGGACAATGACTGAGTCGTACTTGTACCTGCTGTTGAGAGACCTGAGTGCTTGCATTATGTGGCGGATTCTAGCGCCCGACAGGCAGCTTACTGTGACCTTCTCCTTACTCAGTCTGGTGAGCGGGACGTCAGTGTGTCTGACTATGGAATCACCAATGACAAGTGTGTCTGGCATTTTGTTTGGCCTTAAGGGCTGTGACGGTTTGACACTCTGACTGTGTGGTCTATGTGTTGCATGTGTTGGGTCGTGAGGTGGTAGTTGTTTGGGTGTCTGCTTTGGTGGCCTCTGCTGTTTTGGTAAATTTTTGATCAGAGCCTCCAAGTATGTCTTTGTGTGAGTATGTGTATGATTTGAAGTTGTGATGGTACCATGTGTGACTGGGTGTGTATTGTGTGTGGTTACCTTCTCCTCCCGTCTGGTCTTGCCAGTCCTATGTTGAGAGAGCTCAGCCTCCAGTTTGGCCATATAGTTGCATCTCTCGCATGTATTTGTGTTTTGTGGGAGAAGGAGAGGCTTGTCTGTGTACATGAGGCAATTGTAACATTGCCTCAATATTCCCAGGTTCACCAGTTGAGCTGGAGAGGACACTAGCAACTGATCCCTCGACATACTAGAAGTAGTAGATAAAGAGACTTTCAAAGGACTCGGGGAAGTGGGTTTTAGGCTGGTGGGGTACTATCTATAATAAGAGTGCTTTATCAAGGTGCAAGTACTGTAGGAGTAAGTGCTAGGCTTTACAGATAGAGAATAGTCTACTTGGGAATCAAGTAGAGATTAACTTTTCAGTTATAGGATATGCTGGTTAGATCAGCAGTACAGCTCGAGGAAGGTAGTTCTAAGGGAAAATTTGAAGAGTGGAATTTAGATAGACCGAATAGTTTAACCTTGTTTAACCGCCGCTGCTCTTGTGTGCAACAGTGGCAACTCAGCTAAATCAGCTTAACGCTTGGCGTGTTTTATAACAGGGGCTGAAGGGAGCTAGGAATTGGCCCAAAACGACCAATGGACTACTAGTTTCTGGCTGAAACTTCACCAAATCGGACAACAAGGCCGCTCAGTGCTTCCCACTCCCACTGGTAAGCAAAGAAACTTCCCTCCTTCCTAATAAGGCAATGGATCAGTAACAGGAACTAAAAAAAAAGCCCAGGGATCAGCAACTCTGAAACTGGACTACTCTAGTTCAGTAAGGCGGGAAAACAAGAGATTTTTTTGTTTTATTACAGAGATAAGGAAAAAAAAACAGACAGTAAATGCTATAAATGCTGTAAATCGGCTAGCGCACTTTAGTGTGTAGCCTACAGAAACAATTTGCAACAATTAGTAACTTAAAGTGCAATAAACAGTGTAAAATGCAGAATATTTCTTGTGTTATTAGTTTTTTGAGTGTTTCCTTTTTGTATGTACTAAAAAATATGCGCCCACTTGAGTCTAAGTCAGCCCTAGGAGACAATACAGCAAGAAATAATGAAAAGTCAGAAAGAATTAATTCTCCAAAGAGCAGCTGTTATAACATTAGTTACCAGTCCTTGCAGTAAGGTATAATTCAGACGAAGAATACACGTCAGGCTCCAAATCCTTAAAAACACACACAGCAATGCTTTATTGAGAGACACAAGTGCTTTCACTACAGCTTCATCAGGTGTCCTAAATCACATAGATCTACACTCACCCTCCATGCTTCTCAACTGCTCAGATTTTCACAGAATGTCCAGATTTTTGCCTCATTTTGGGTGTATTCCTCATGAAGTCCATGGTTTTCAGAAAATGTACTGAAAACTGAAGACAATAAATAATGGCATACATATGGCTTTCAGTGATCGCATCCTTCAGTAAATCAGGTGTAAAAACATCCTGTTATTCTAGTAACTTTTGTAGGCTTAGAAAAGGAAGTCAGGGACATTTTATCAACAGACAGCAGACAGAAACAAATCTGCCACTGTCATTTGCTGGTCAGTAGTAATGGCAGGTTTTATTGACTAGTACAGGACCAAACCTTAACAACTTTAGCAGGGGGAGCTTAACATTTGTTACAGTCAGGTGTTGTGCCACTTCAACACTTAACTGGTTAGCCTTTTTCCGAATATCACAGTGTAATCAGTATGCCCCATGCACTACAAAATATACGAGTACAGAGATGAAAGGTGAGGCAGAGACAGAATGAGAGAGATTAGTGATGTGGCAGAAAGAAAAGCATCTACATTCAGCATGGTTTTACGGGTAGTTTTGACTTGTGTGCTGAAGATGTAGAAGGTTGGTTGTTCTCTGTAGTGTATTTATCTCAACATATAAAAAAGGTCATGTTTTGTCTTCAAGCTTTATGTAGGTAGTCCTACTTTCTAAATATTTGCAAGCTGTATGCCATTTATCTAACTTGTCCTTTTCCCCAAGTATGAAAAGACTGGAAAGTTATTTGCAATTTTATCTGTCAGTTGGTGAAACTATATGAATACTGCTCTTTCTCTTACGTTTTCCATCATCATCTGGAATTTTTGGAAGGATGTGTTCTGCAAGCCTGGATGCTGTGTACTGCACTAGCATTTTCTTTCTTTCTTTCTTTCTTTCTTTCTTTCTTTCTTTCTTTCTTTCTTTCTTTCTTTTTTAATTTATTTGCATTTGTTTAACAGGAAAGTCCAACTGGTCTATGAGAGACCCCATTTCATTAGAAGCCTGGGAAAAAAAGCAACAAAACCCATTCTCAAAAATACAAGCTTACTGAAGTAATTCATACATTATTTAGATAAAAATTGTAATAAAACATCAGCTTATCAGAAAACAAATACTGTTATAGGGATAATTAGATAAGATATATACATTGTTTACAATATATACAAAAATGTAAGAAAGCACAAAGAAATTAAAAGGAGGTCCCTACTGTTAGAGAAAAGGGAATTAATGTGGCAGATCCGGTTGGAGGCTTGCCATTACCCTGGGATCAATGATTGCTGTTTGATACAGTGCCTTCTAAAACTTAAAAACTTGAATAGGTAGTTTATAACACTCATGGTCAATGATTACCATGGGTTAGTGTTCCAAATAACTTACAGGGTGAACATAAAGGCTGAGTTGTACTTATCTGTAAAGTCGGATTTCATGTTAATTCATTTTACTATTATGTATTTTTCAATTTATTTTTATTGCACTATGTTTGCACATTGTTCCATCTATTGCACTATGCCTGTAAGCAGTACTGACTGTTAAGCTGATGCAGGAAGTAAATAAATGGGTGGGTCTCTATTACAGCAGGTAATGATCTGGTGATCATTACCTGTGATCGAACAACACATAAGGTAATTCAGTTTCATCTACAGACGACTTCAGTATGTACCTGCTCATTATAACTATTTTAGTGGTTAAACTCCCCAATCACATCCTAACCCTAAAAGTCCCCTTCCACTCCCTAAACCTAAAAATCCTTTCCACTCCCTAAAACTAAAAAGCTTTTCCTGCTCCCTAACCTTAAAATACCCCTCCTGCTCATTCTTCCATAGCTGCTGTACTTACCTCGCTTAAATTTGAATAATGTGTTCAGGTATGATTTGGCAGTCTCCTGCCCATGCTCATATATTTGAGCCTGAGCACAAGTGGCAGCCTAAAAAGCTACAAAACACTCAAGTCCTTGGCTTCAAGACAGTGTGTTTCAAGTGCTTAGTACTGAAGTGCTTGAAGTAGAACCCTATTGGTGAATGAAGACTGAACTCTCAATCTTCTGACAGTTGGAGCTCCTTAACCGGAAATCACTGTCAATGAATTCTGCCAGCAGTGATGACCTTTTAGGTGGATTTTCCTCTTCTTTGAGTTAGCGTGACAGTGGAGTTGGTATATATGAGTTCATGGGGATGCTTTCTCCTAAAATCTGGGGTACAAAAGGCATTCATTCCTAGGCAGTTTAGAAATTCCAATCCTCAGCGCATTTGCTTTCATCCACTGATAATTTAAGCCCTTCAGATATCTAACAGCAATAAACAAGGCCAGCCTTAAATGATATGGACACTCATATAAAGGACTCCATGTGGGCTCCTGTTGCACACTAATCACCCCCACCCACCCCATGCATCTCTCCTGTTTACCCTTCATTCTGGCCTTACATCATTCAGATAAATTACTTCTTTATTGTTTCTTCATACTTTCACTTACCTTTCTAGTCCCATTTCATGCTTTTAAGCATAGCCTAACAGGCCAAGACTCCACTATAATAAGTTTGGAGCAAGTGATGGAATTAAGCCAGGGGGTTGGGGGTTGGGGGCTGCTAGCCTTCCATAAATCATAAGATTCTAGATGTTCAGAAGTGCATCTTTTTAGTTTTCTGTTTTTCAGCTAGTGATAGTTTGAACAAAACACAAAATCATAAGTAATGACAAAATTTAGTCGCATTTTTTTTTCATGGAAAATAAGTTGTGCCTAAAGCTTAATGCTCAAAGTCAACAAAATAATAGTTCCCCTTAAACCAAGTGATATATATTCATGAAACAGTTTGCAATTCTTATCTGGGAATACTGCCTGCTTTTCTACCTTCACAAAAAATATAGTTATTTTCTGTGCACCCTTCTGGTGTTAGAATGGGATGAAAGTAAAAGCATAAATGGTGAGAGGCATATGTTTTACAGCAGAAAGTCTAGGTGAAGAAACCAACGTACATGAATAAAACCCACAGAGAGATGGAGTACATGCAAACTCCATGAAGAGACAAGGTGTGCATGCAAACTCTACACAGAAAGCTTCATATCCAAAAACTCAACCAGAAAACCAAGCAGTCTCAAATGGCAACACTACTCAGTGAGACACTGCCAATAATCAGTTGCTATCATATATACCCTGTTCGCATCACCATGGACAATCAATTACTAGGTACTCTGCTGACGTCTGGATGAGAAGGAAAGTAAAGAACAATATGCCGACTTCAAACTTTAGATCTACTACTATCTATTCAAAACACATACACAGTCATTTTCATCACAGTCAAACCCCATAGTCACTAGGTACAGCCTCTTTATTGACTTGTGCTGCTCACATATCAGAATGTGTTAAAAATAAATCCAGTAAGATATTCCATCTGGCTTCAGAAAAATATACACTACATCTACATAGCCAGAATAATGGCTGCTTAAACTGACAACAGTGTCAAATCACTTTCATCCACAGACATCCCCAGTATCCAGAAGTTAAAGCCAACGTTATTGTCTGTATATGCCTCATATACCACTTCTTTGGAACAGACTCCCCATACATGTAATACAAATCTCTTCCCTATGTGTATTCTAATGCAGTTTGAAACAATGGATGGAAAATCGCAAATTCACCCTAGCTTGTCTCCTGTAGCTTATGGGCAGGAGCACAGGAGCATTTTGTAGATACTCTGTGTCACAAGTATATGCCAAAGTCATTCTAGCCTGTGGGCATTGATAATTGGGAAAATTAAGGCATGAATGGGTAGGCTGATAAAGGCTCTAGGACAGTTAGCCTAGTAACTGCATATGATTCTAAGATCAGAATGTAATGAAATAAAGAATGATAATGGGTACAGAAATTGTAATGTCTAAACACATAGACACACACATACACACACACACACACACACACACACACACACACACACACACACACACACACGTACATGTACACGCATACGCACACACACACACACGTACATACACACACACACACACACACACACACACACACACACACACACACACACACACACACACACGTACATGCACACACACACACACACATGCACACACACACACACACACACACACACACACACACACACACACACACACACACACATACAAGCACACACACACACACATGCACACACACACACACACACACACACACACACACACACACACACACACACACACACACACACACACAAAATCACCATCTATTAAAGCCAGTTGTAAGACTATGATTAGACACTTTAGTTGTCTGATTGTGATCATGTGAATGACTAAAAACATAACTACCACACAGACATTTATCTTCTCAACCCACTGTGATCAAAATACAGTGTGCAACCTACTGCAAGCCATTGCCCCTCCCAAATACTTCTCAACTGCTTAGCTAAAGAATCAAGGAGAAAGCTAAAAAATAAGAGTGGACAAAAGACCAAAATTAAGGATAGCGGTTGCCTTTATACACTTAGAAATTTCAAGGCATTTAATTTAAGCTGACATATACATCCTTTACCTTAGTTTTCAACATAATCTAAAACAAGAAAAATAAATCAAATAGTCACAATTTAAGGAATGTCTCTTAAATGCACTACTGGAATTTGTTTTCCTAATGGTTGTGACGATAGGAGATACTGCCAGCCATCCCAGGAGAAGTACGGCAGTGGATGTGTGATATGTCCCAGCACAGCTAGCTGTAATTTTGTAAAGAATTATATGTCATTTGTGCAGCAAACTGACTTGTACAGATGCTTGTGTTTAAAAATGTATTTGAAAAGTTGCTTGTGTTAAAATGTATCAGCAGTGCTTACTGCTGGAAAGCAAAGACATGTACATGCATTATTGTAACTGAATTAAATGTATATGTTTCAAAAGGGAATACTGGCAGAGCAGAGTTTTGCCACAATCCAGCTGCAGCAAACATTAAATTATATGTGAAATTAAATGACTTAATAGGTTAAGCCATAAAGATATTATCCCACAGTTTTGAATGGAGCCAGAGATGCAATGTCTGTGCTAGCGAATAGTTGGTAGCTCCTGTAGGAAGAGGGAAAGTGTTTTATGGTTTTATGACTTCCAGGAGATCTCATTAAAACTCTAGCTGTGTTCATAGGTAGGTACTAGGCTATTTGCCCTAGGGCCTATATAAGCTTAGCCAAAAAGGTACCCTGGCTTTCACCACCCAAGAAAATTATTTTTCTGTGCCTCTGTCGAGCAGAGCCACAGAAGTGATCCCCGGGGTGAATTTCCTATCTCCCATCCAATCATCAAGATTTTTTTTGAAGAGTGCTAATGAAGAACTTTGTTTGATATACATAGTTAGTTTGTTCCAGAGTATGGGAAGTCTCTGGGGCAGGAATCTATCCCTCCAGCATGTTCTGTTTATTGTGGTAACAAGGTTTAGGCCCCTAGAGCGTGTAGCTTGGAGGGATTGGGATTTCTTTAAGTGGAGCATGTCCAACAACTCTGGGTTTGACAAAGCTTTGTATGTTAGGCAGAGATCGCCTCTGAGTAGGTGATATGGGAGGGAGTAAAGCTGGTGTTTTTTGAGACGGTCTGCATAGGGCATCTGTTTGAGGCTGGTAATCTTCTTTGTGAGGTATTTCTGTCGTTTTTCTAGTTGTAGATGTCTTCCTTTTGTTATATTATGTATTTATAGTTGAGGTCCACCAGGGTGGCCTGTTTTCTTGGGAGGACCTGGTTTTGATCTGGTCTGGTACAGCCAAGTCTATACAGTTGTTTAGGCGGTTATACAGTACATTTGTGTACTACTCTGCATAGGAGTCATTGTTGGCTGTGTTAGCAGGGGATTTGAAACTTTTTAATACCATTGCCTAGTAGACCGTAGTTTGCTTTGGAGAAATATTCCAGGTTTTTGGTTTCTGTGAGAGAATCAGGTCTGATCATTACTTCAAACGAGACTAATTTATGGTCTGACCTTACTAGGGAGGGTAACACACAGGGGGTAGTGCAGTGACCCCCATGTTGATGAGTACTAAGTCTAGGACATTTGAGTCACTTGTAAGGATGTAGATTATCTGTTCCAGGGCATCTGTATTGACAAAGTCCAGAAACCTCAGGATGAGCATGTTTGTGCTCATGTACATTGCCCAATCCATTTAAGGATAGATGAAATCTCCCATGACCAAAGTGTTTGACTGTATAGTGAGTGACTCTGGTAAGTCAAGGTAGGCGTTGTGCTTCTCTTTGTTCATGGACCTGTAGCTAGATAGTTGGACCTGGAGTAGCTCAAGAGAGTCATCCTGTTTAACCTGTCTTGAGGTGTATTTTGCTTTAAGGAAGATGTATACACCTTCACCTTTGGTACTTTCATACTCGTTTTGGGGTCTGAACATGTGGAATGCATTGTAGCATTGCATGACTGGACTGCTCACTGCAGCCTTGAATCATGTCTCAGTGACTGCACAAATGTCAGCATCTTCCAAGGTAAGGAGTGCTTCCAAAGAGTGCAACTTCATGTTTATGCTCCTACATTAAGCAGCAAAGAGTTTGTCTAGACTGGACTTTTTTTACATTAGAAATTTTGTTGTTTTGACATTGCCTAAGAAAGGCACTATGGGGAAGGCAAGCACATTTGCCAGTCTCCAAAAGTCTTAAGAAGACAGGTGAAGACCATCTCTGGCAAAACTGTATGGTCTATCAACCATGGCTTACTAGGCTGACAGATACTGGCTCCCCCAGGATTGACACCTGAAGCTAAGCTATTTGTTGAAGTCAATCATTTTTTGTCTATATTGTGGCATCATCCTGGTTGAAGGTAGAATGCAGCTTAGGGCTAAGGACATACCTGGCTCGGACACATAATATGAGAGTTCAGTCATGTCTCCCTTCATATCATCCAGAGAGGTACATCTCAAGTCATTCACCCCAACATGTAGTATGACAGAGTCATAACAGTAATTGCCATTGAGCGACTTGAGTGCGTGTGTGATATGACAGATCCTGGCACCTGACAGGCAGCTGACCATCACCTGGTCCTTGTCCAGCCTGATGAGGGGGACATATGTGTGTCTCACTATGGAGTCATCTATGACCAGGATATTTGGTTTTGAGGTGTTTTGCATTACAGGCTTATTTGCTGAGACACTGGTGTATGTGTTGTTATGTGTAGTGGATTATATTTGCTTTGCAGTGTGTCCACTAGGTTTGTACTTGGGAGGTCTCAGATTTTTGGTAGGCTTCTACTGAGTACCTCTGGGTATGTGGGTTTATGTGCTGTGACCTTGTTTTGTGTGAGAGGTGATGTGTGTGTACTGACAATCTGTTTGATGTCTGGTTTGTTGTTACATGAGTGAACTGATTCCAAATTCATAGTATAATTATATCATTCACATATTGTATCTGTTTTAGGAGTAACTGGTTGTTAGTATACTGGTTGTCAGCATACATGAGGCAATTGCTACATTGTCTCAGGATTCTCATGTCAATCAGGCTGGCCAGAGAAATGGTTGGAAACTGACTGTCCATTTTGGCAGGTTTTTACCGTAACTGCTATTAGGGAGTGGGCTAGTTTGATCAGATTTTGCTCTAGGATTAACAAATGGGGTTATTGTAATGAAGGCTAGGGGTGAAAACTATGGCAACACTTCTCAGTGAACAACTGAGTTTCCTGCAATGCAGCAGGGAAGCTTGGGAGGGTTCACTAACAGATGTCTAGGATAAAATTGACTTTCAAGGCATTTGTGATTGTGACTATACAGGGCACTGCTGAACCCCTTTGCATGGTGTGCAGCTACACACAAATTCAAGGATTTACTACAGGTGAACTTAAACACCTTTAAGCTAAACTATCAATAGGAAAGCACACAATGAGCTTTTCTCCAGTAATCTTCAACTCAAGCTCAGACTATACACTTCTGCCATAATCGTGCAAGCAGTGCCCTCTTAATGTAAGATGGCTGGAACAGTGCTCAGTTAGAAGATTTTGAGCATTGAAACTTGTGAACTTATACTTTGAACAATGTATTGCTCTTCAGATAGTGCCCAAGGGACTTAGGTTTTTTAACTTCCCTAACGGGGTCTTGGAAGGGCAGCCTTTACATGCAGAATTAATTGACTTTTTCAACAAATCAGGTATTGAATTTTTAAAAATACTGATTAAGCACAATGAATATATAATGGGTGAACTTAAATCCATCATTCTTAGTACAGATGATAAAGTGTTAGCAAGACTGCAGGTTTTAAAAGAAATGAAGACTGAATATGATGTGATTTTCATTTCCTTGGAGAGGTTTGAAAAGACAGTTGTTGCCCATAAACAAAAAAAGATAATTCGGGACAGAGAAGCCTATGAATTAGAGAAGGCTTTCATTTTAAAAGGCTTTTCCAACATAGCAAACAACAATTCATTTGTTAGAACCAGTTCAACCAACTATACAGCAGAAGGAGGTGCCTCTTTATGTAAAGGAAGGGAGAACATCCACGTTGATCCACAAATGGAAAAAGAACCCCGCACCCATTTCATTGGTGAAGCAAGTCCTATGGGAGATGTTGAATTGAAGAGTTGCCTTTTTATCCTGCCAATCAAACTCTAGTTGAAAATGATTCTTCTGTTTCAAAAAACTTGGCGTCCTTAGTTAAAGGTGGCCAGGTGCAATGGAATCAAACAAGGAGCAAGAACACAAAGAAGAAAGACTAATATTTAATTGTGAAGTGAGTGATTATAGTAAAATTTATAATTTGTCTTCATTTAGTTTTAATGATATACAATTAAAAATTTTACAACTTGGTTTGAATTTTGTGCCTTTGCAGAGGGCCAGTCTATTCAAAACTATTATTAGGTTCATAGGTTCATAGGTTCATACTAGGCTATCTGCCCAAGGGCATTTATAAGCCTAGCCAGAGTGTGTTTGGCTTTTGCCACCCATTTTAAATTAATTTTGCTATGCCCTTTTTCGAGGTTAATATACTGTGCCTCTGTCTAACAGTGACACAGAAGTGATAGCCGGGGTAAACATACGATCCCCCATCCACTCATCAAGATTCCTCTTGAAGAGAGTCAATGAGGGACTCTGCCTAACCTGGACTGGGATTTTATTCCAGAGTGAAGGGAGCCTCTGGGTTATGAATCTGTCCCTCCAGCATGTCCTATTTATTTCAGTGCTGAAGTTCAAGTCTCTCGAGTGCATAGCTCGATGGGATTTGGATTTTCTGAGGTGCAGCATGTCAATTAATTCCGGGTTGGACATGGCTTTATACGTCAGGCACAGATCGCCTCTGAGCAGGTGGTATGCCACTGAGTAGAGCTGGAGTTTCTTTAACCAGGCAGCATATGGCATCTGTTTGAGCCCTTTGATCCTCTTGGTGAGGTACTTTTGGGGTCTTTCCAGTTGCTGCAGGTGTTTGGTAAGGTACATCCCAAAAGGGGCATTGTACTCAATTATGGGCCTGATGAGGGATGAGTAAAGAGGCACGATGACCTCCCCTGATCTAGATGTGAATCCCTTCATGATTAGGTGGGCTATATAAAATGTTTTTCTAACCACTTTGGCCACGTGGTTGTCAAATGAGAGATTTCTATCAACTTGGGTCCCCAGGTCCCTAATTACTTCTTCCGTACTTAATGGATTACCACCTATGTGGTAATTTGTGGGCACTTTGTTTTTGCCAAAGGGGGTGACTATACACTTTTTGGTGTTTATCTTGAGGCCATGGCTCTGGCACCAGTTGTCTGTTTCTATGAGGCCCTTTTGGAGGACGCTTGTGTCAGCTGGAGAGTCGATTATAGTGCCCAGTTTGCAGTCATCTGTGAACTTGGACAGCCACAGTCCTTCCATGTTGGCCTGTACCTCAGAGAAATATATACAGAACAGGAGAGGTCCCAGGACTGAGCCTTGTGGGACTCCACTTGTAACTGGTTTGGAGTCTGACATGGCTCCAGCAATTCTAACCATGTGGGTTCAGTCCTTGAGCCAGTTTGCAACCCATCTAGTGACATAGGGGTTTATATTTAAGCTGGTGAGCTTATCTATAATGCCCGAGTGGGGTATTGTATCGAAGGCTTTTCTGAGGTCCAGGTAGGCTGTGTGGACCACCACCCCTTTGTCAATGGCCTTGGTGACTGTTTCAAAGAAATCGACCAGGTTTAAGAGGCAGGATCTGCCCTTAACAAAGCCGAACTGGGTAGGATCCAGTGTCTGTAGGTCCCCAATATCTTTATTTATGAGGTCCATGATGATCCTTTCCATAGCTTTGCAGACCAAGCTAGTCAGGCTTATGGGGCGATAGTTTCCAGGATCCGTTGAGGCACCACCTTTGTGGAGAGGGACCACTGTTGCTGTACGCCACTCTTTGGGTACATATCCTGTGGTAAGGCTGAGATTGAACAGTAGTTTTATGTTTGGGTTTAGCTCTTCTTGGAGTTCATGTCGGAAGCAGCCCGGGACACTGTCTGGTCCCATTAATGCTGTGTTTTTTGCTTTGGAGAGGGTGGCTCTTACCTGAGCATCTGAGATGTCAGGGGGGCAGCGCTCTGCTGGGATAGATATTTGCCCTTTTGGTGGGGAGTGCGGGGAGTTTGCGCTGAACCTGTCAGCTAGGATGTTGGCAACGTCTGTGGGTTTGGTGTATTTTTTGTCATTTTGGACTAATTCTGAGCATATCTGGGAATTCCCACCCAGGTTCCTAACATTCATATGTTCATAGGTTCATAGGTTCATACTAGGCTATCTGCCCAAGGGCATTTATAAGCCTAGCCCAGAGTTTTTTGTGGCTTTCGCCACCCCTTTAGTTTGAAGAAAACTATGCCCATTGTTTTGCTGTGCCTCTGTCAAGCAGAGACACTGAGGTAATCCCTGGGGTATATCTGCGATCTCCCATCCATTGGTCAAGATTTCTCTTGAACACGGCCAGCGAGGTGCTCTGCCTCACATATACCGGGATTTTGTTCCACAGCATAGGGAGTCTTTGTGTGATGAATCTGTCCCTCCAGCATGTCCTATTAATAACCGTGTCAAGGTTTAAGTCTCCCCCCCTTGTAGTTCTGAGGGATCTAGATTTTTTGAGGTGAAGCATGTTCATCAAATCTGGGTTTGACATGGCCTTGTATGTCAGGCACAGGTCACCTCTGAGCAAGCGGTAAGCGACTGAATAGAGCTGAAGTTCTTTCAGTCGGGCAGCATAAGACATATTGTTGAGACCCTTTATCCTTTTGGTGAGGAACTTTTGGGGCCTTTCCAGCTGCTGCAGGTGTCGGGTCAGATACATTCCGAATGGAGCATTGTACTCAATCATTGGTCTGATGAGTGATGAGTAGAGGGGGACGATGACCACCCTTGATCTAGATGTGAATCCCTTCATGATCAGGTGGGCAATGTAGAAGGTCTTCCTAACTACTTTAGCAACGTGAGTGTCAAACAAAAGGTTACTGTCAACCTGAGTCCCCAGATCCCTGATAACTTCTTCTGTGCTCAGTGGATTGCCACCTATATGGTAGCTAGGGGTAACCTTGTTTTTCCTGAAGGGTATGACTATGCATTTCTTGGCGTTTAACTTTAGGCCATGGCTCTGGCACCAGTTATCCGTTTCTGTGAGACCCTTCTGAAGGATATCTGTGTCAGATGTGTTTTCGACTATGGCGCCCAGTTTGCAGTCATCTGCAAACTTTGTCAGCCATAACCCTCCTGTGTTTGCTTGTACTTCAGAAAAGTAGATGCCGAACAAGAGTGGGCCCAGGACTGAGCCCTGTGGGACCCCACTTGTGACAGGTTTTGAGTCTGACATGGTGCCAGCAACTCTGACCCTGTGGGTTCTGTCACTTAGCCAGTTTGCAACCCATCTTGTGATGTATGGGTTTACATTTAAGCTGATGAGTTTTTCAACGATACCTGAGTGGGGTATTGTGTCAAAAGCCTTTGCCAGGTCGAGGTAGGCTGTATGGACTGCCTTTCCCTCATCAATGGCCTTGGTGACTGTTTCAAAAAAGTCGACCAAGTTTAAAAGGCATGATCTGCCTTTGACAAAGCCAAACTGGGTTGGATCCAAAGTCTGCAAGTTCCCTATGTCTTTATTTATGAGTTCCATTATGATCCTCTCCGTGGCTTTGCAGATCAGGCTTGTCAAGCTGATGGGACGGTAATTTCCAGGGTCGGTGGAGGCACCACCTTTGTGAAGTGGGACCACAGTTGCCGTGCACCACTCCTTGGGTACGTATCCTGAGGTGAGGCTAAGATTAAACAGCTGTCCTAACTGCGGGTTTAATTCCTCGTTGAGTTTGTGGAGCACACAGCCGGGGACACCATCCGGTCCCATGGATGCTGTGTTTTTCGCCTTAGAGAGAGCAGTTTCTCACCTGGGCGTTAGAGATGTTTGGGGGGCTACAATCCTCTGGTATAGATATCTCTCCTTTGGGGGGGGGGGGAGAAATTTGCACTGATCCTGTCAGCCAGTATATTGGCAATGTCTGTAGGTTCAGTAATTTTCACATCATTTTGAACTAATTCTGAGCATATCTGGGAGTTTCCTCCCAGGTTTCTAACATAGCTAAAGAAGGCCTTATGATTGTCTTTTGAGTCCTTAGCGATTTTTCTCTCAAAATTTGCCTTGGATGATTTTATGAGAGCGCTTAGTTTTTTACTTATAATGATCAAAGGTGTCTTACCTTTTAAGGATTTTGCTCTATCTTGTAGTAGCTTCCTCCTTTTGTTGTAGAGCTTGTTTATGGCTGGGGTCCACCAGACTGGACGCTTGCCCTTGGTACAAAGAGTCTTTGTTTTGTTTGGGATTGCCTGATCCATGCAGTCCTGTAGGTGCTGGTAGAAGGCATTTGTAAGTGATTCAGTGGTTTGGGTAATGTTTACCGCCGGCTCGGGGGCCTTAAAAGAGACCACACTAGTCTTTAGAAGTGTGAAGTCGGCTTTTGAGAAGTTCTTCACTGTGGTCTTTTTTATCTCAGGTGGGGGCGGGATGAGGACCTCCAGTGAGATTAGTTTATGATCTGATCTCACCAGTGAGGGGTATACTTCTGGTGTTAAACATTGTGATCCCATGTTCGTGATGATGAGGTCAAGTATGTTTTCACCTCTTGTGGGGATGGTGACTAGTTGTTCCATGGCATTTGAGTTTATGAACTGTGGTCTATGTGTTGCATGTGTTGTGTCCTGAGGTGGTAGTTGTTTGGGTGTCTGCTTTGTTGGCCTCTGCTGTTTTGGTAGATTTTTGATCAGTGCCTCCGAGTATGTCTTTGTGTGTTTATGTGTATGATTTGAAGTTGTGATAGTACTATGTGAGACTGGGTGTGTGGTGTGTGTGGTACCCTTCTCCTCCTGTCTGGTCTTGCCAGTCTTATGTTGAGAGAGCTCGGCCTCCAGTTTGGCTGTATAGTTGCATCTCTCGCATGTATTTGTGTTTTGTGGGAGAAGGAGAGGGTTGTCTGTGTACATGAGGCAATTGTAACATTGCCTCAATATTCCCAGGTTCACCATCTGAGCAGGAGAGGACACTAGCAACTGATCCCTCGACATGCTAGAAGGGATAGACAAAAAAACTTAAAAAGACTCCGGGGGATGTGGGTGATTGAGAAAGGGGTTTTAGGCTGGTGGGGTACTATCTATAGTAAAAGTGCTATATCAAGATGAAAAGTACTGTAGGAGCAAGTGCTAGGCTTTACAGTTAGAGAATAGTCTACTTGGGAATCAAGTAGAGATGAACTTTTTAGTTATAGGATACGCTGGTTAGATCAGTAGTACAGTTCAAGGAAGGCTGTTTTAAGGGAAAATTTGAAGAATGGACTTTAGGTAGCCCGAATAGTTTAACCTTGATTAACTGCCACTGCTCTTGTGTGCTCCTGTGGCAACTCCGCGCTAAATCGCGCTAAAGTGCGCTAACGTGCGCTTTATAGCAGGGGGCTGGAAAAAACAGGAAATTACCCAAAATGGCCAATGAATTACTAGTTGCTGTCTCTAACCACTCCTCTGAGGACAAACAGGCAGCTCAGTACTCCCCACTCTCACTGGTGAGTAAAGAAACTTCCCTCTGGCCACACAAGAAAATGGAGGAACACAGGAACCAAATACAAACTAAAGAAAGCCTTGTGATTATCTTTAGTGTCCTGTGCAATTTTTCTCTCGAAGCTACCCTTAGACAATTTTATGAGTGCCAGTAGTTTTTTGCTAACACTGATCAGAGATGCCTTCCCTTTTTGGGATTTTGCTCTATCATGTAGTAGCTTCCTCCTTCTATTGTATAGTTTGTTTACGCCTGGGGTCCACCAGACAGGACGTCTGCCTTTGGAGGATTGGGTCTTGGTTTTATTTGGGATTGCATGATCCATGCATTCCTGAAGGTGTTCATTTAATGCATTTATAAAGGATTCTGCGGTCTGGGACGTATTTTCCACATGCCCGGGGGCTTTGAAGGATTCCACCTCGGTTTTGAGGAGTGTGAAATTTGCTTTATAGAAGTTTTTCACTGTGGTTTTCTGGGCAGGGGGTGGGGTCGGGATGTGAATATCCAGTGAGATTAGTTTATGGTCTGATCTTACCAGTGAGGGATACACTTTTGGTCTGGAGCATAGAGTCCCCATGTTGGTGATGATCAGGTCCAGTATGTTTTCCCCTCTTGTGGGAGTGGTAACAAGTTGTTCCATAGCATTTGAGTTTATAAATTCTAGGAACCTTTGAGCTAGGGTGTTGGAGCTAGAGTAATGCTCCCAGTCTATGTTTAGGTAGTTGAAGTCGCCCAATATAATGGTGTTTGGAGAGACCTTCATATTTCCCATTGTTCTCAGGAAGGCCGAGTGGGGTTCCTGGGTTTGGGAGGGTGGTCTGTAGCAGGCTATAAACTGGAAGGCAGTTTTACCCACTGTTAGTTGCACATGGATAGTCTCTGATGCTTTGTGCTGTGCCACCAACCTGGAGGTGTGGGTATCTTTGACGAATATTGATACTCCCCCTCCTTTTCTGGTTCGGTCCAAGTTTTGGGGCCGAAAAGCATAGTATGAGGTATAACCTGGTAGTGCTGGGTTGCTCTCGGGAGCCTTGAACCAGGTTTCTGTTACTGCACAGATATCGATGTTCCCCATGCTAAGGAGAGTTTCGAGTGCATGCATCTTGAGGTTTAGACTTCTGGCGTTGAGTAGCATTACTCTTAGTTTCTTATCCCTTGTGATACCTATGGAGGTGGGTTTGTCTTTTGAGCCTTGCCTAAAAAAGGCACTATGGGGGTAGCAAGAGCCTTTGCCAATATCCTAAAGCCCAGGGGTGACAGGTGTAAGCCATCCCTAGCGAAGCATCGTGGCTTGTCGAGCATGTCATCCCAGGCTGACAGGCATTGGATCCCCTTTGAATGACACCAATACTTAAGCCAATTGTTGAAATTGATCATCTTGTCTTCATATTGTGGCATCATTCTTAGTGAGGGTAAGATGCTACTCAAGGTCAGAGTCATACCGGCCTGGGCCACATGCTCAGAGAGCTCCTCTATGTCTCTTTTCATGTAGTCCAGGGAGGTACGTCTCAAGTCATTCACACCAGCATGGACAATGACTGAGTCATATTTGTACTTGCCTTGGAGTGACCTGAGTGCTTGTGTTATGTGGCGGATCCTAGCGCTCGACAGGCAGCTCACCGTGAACTTCTCCTTGTTCAGCCTGGTGAGCGGGACGTCAGTGTGCCTGATGATAGTGTTACCTATTACAAGTGTATCAGGTGTGTTGTTTAGCCTTAAGGGCTGTGACTGTTCGGCACACTGACTTTGTGAGCTATGTGTTGCATGTGTTTTGTTTTGGGGTAGCGGTTGCTTGGGTGTCTGCTTTGGAGGTCTCTGCTGCTTAGGCAGATTTTTATTTAGAGCCTCCAAGTATGTTTTTGTGTGTTTATGTGTTTGGTTTGCTGTCGTGGTAGGTCTATGTGAGACTGGAATTGTAGTGAGTGTGGTTTTCTTCTCCTCCTGACAGGTTTCGCCAGTACTGAGTTGAGAGAGCTTAGCCTCTAGTTTGGCTATATGGTTGCATCTTTCACATGTGTTGGAATTTGTTGGGAGGAGGAGAGGGTTGTCTGTGTACATGAGGCAGTTGTAACATTGCCTCAAGATTCCCAGATTCACCAGCTGGACCGGAGAGGAAATTGACAACTGACCTTTGGACATGCTAGAATAGTATTGGGAATTCCTTTATAATTGAAAAAAAAGGGCCAATGGGGAACAAGCTACTCAAGGGGAATTTGTGAGGGTGTAGTGCTTTTAATTTTTTAGTGCTGACTTATATAATTGCTTTAGTGAGCAAGTGCCAGGTAACTTAAATGCAATGTATTACAGGTAACTTAAATGCAAAAATGACAAACAGTAACTTTCAAGTGAAACAAGGAAATAAGTACAGTAAGCAATGCAGATGTCACTAGGGATCCACAGAAGCACTGAAAAGCCGCGTTTTAGGTGGAATTAGCGTTTTAGGGAAATAACAAGCAAACAAGCTGACTTAAAGTGCTTTAAAGGAAACTGAATTTAAACTTTTTATGTCGAGACCTGAGTTTGAACTGCTCTTGTTTTGTTAAACCATCAAGTTTTAACCCAGGATTACATAGTACATTAAAACCTTTTGAAAACAACTGCGAGAAAGACATTAGGAATTTACTGAATGAAAAAATGAACAATAGCTTCCTTGTTTTTCCTTCAGTTCATGGTTTTTGCAGTTTTCTTTGTTATTGACCACGTATATTGGTTATTTTGGCCCTCTGATTCTATCTTTGACCTATTCATTCAGACTTCCCTTCTCCTCAACCACCTCTCCCAAATATTTGAAGCTGTTAACATGTTCTGCTATCTTCCCTTCTATCCCAGTTCTTAGCTTCTTCTGATTTCTCCACATTGCTACCATTACTGATGCCTTATGTGTACTCAGTTTCTTCCCATGTGCCTTCAGTTTTGCATTCCATTCCCTACCCTTTGTTGAAGTTCTTGCTCAGAGTCTGCCTATAATGCCACATCATCTGCAAACAGCAACTGTGTAGATCTGTCCCCTTCAGCCTGTTTGTTAATGTAATCCACCACCTGTATGAACAGCAGAGGGCTTAGAGGTGACCTCTGATGCACACCCACTTCCACAGGGACTCCGTCTATGTGATTGGCATAATGTTTAAGTTCTTTGCCTTCTATGCACAAGGTACAACATTCCATCTTGACCTCTGGCCAATGTCTGTTTGGAGTTTATATGTTCTCCCTGTGTCTCTGTGGGATTCCTACCACCTCTGAAAGCCATGCTGAGTGTTTCCATCTCAAAGCTAACAATGAATGGAGCTGTGGGCAGCAGCCCAGACTCTCCATGATACCCTATAGGGGGAGGGTTGTATAGGCCAAATGCTTTGGACATTTACTGCAGTGCACAGTATCCTCAAGACAGGAAAACATGGATCACAGACTGTGCAGCATGGAAGGGCTAACAACTTTGTAATATAAAATATGGCTTTAGGTGATTAGATCACATTGACTGATGTTAGAGACTTTTTTAATTGTTCTTTGTATTCAAGCAATTTCACTTTTAAAAATTACCACAATCCAGGAAATTTATTCCTAGACGTTTTATTACACCATTCCGAATATCAAAATTTACTAAATCAGAAATTTCTAAATCCTGGAGATGTGGTAAAATAACCAAAGCAGATTGGATATATGTATTTGTGGATTGTGGAAAAGTTGATAAGTATTGGAAGGATACAGATAATTTTTTAAGGCAATACTGACAGTTAAATGTGACCTTACAAGAGCAAAGGTTTTAGTAAATGATCCAATACTCCTTTTATAAGTAGTAATCATTATTGTATGTTCTTGGGTCTCATAGCAGCTCTTTTGAGTGTGTACCTTTAACTCCCAGTAGGTGTGTCTTGAGCTTTTAAAAATGAAGTTATCACCATAATGTTCTAACAAATACTCATTGGCAAAGGTCAAATATCAATAGAATTGTGTTTGCCATCATGTATGCGTCAAGACAAAATATTCTAATACTTTGTACGTAGCATGGGTTTGGAATTATTAATGCAAATATGAACAAGCAATACTTGACGCCTAGAGGCACAATAGGAGGTAACTGCAGAAATGCCTGGAAGCGCACTCAGCTGAACTGGAGGGAATGAGTTAACAAGTCTAGTCCATCCTGTCTAAATTCATGTGAAGCCAAAATTAGGCTTGAGTATTCTATAGAATCCCAGCATTTTAAATGGGTAATTTTTCATGTTGGAGTGTAACTCATTCCCTCCAATGGAGCTCTTTTCTTTTGGTACTCTAGCTTACAATGGGTTTGGCTAAGACTTTAGAAAAAAAGATGTTATTTCCTCAGAGTTCAACAAAATGTTCATATCTATAGAACCATTAGTATTATTTAAAAACTGTGAACAACAAACTGTTTAGCACAAAGGAATTTTAATAGTGGTTGCATTTGTTTTATTTTAGGTCTTAAACCAAAGGGTAGGGAATGGAATGCAAAACTGAAGGCACATGGGAAGAAAGTGAGTACAGATAAGACAGCGGTAATAGTTATTCTGGCTTGTAAAACTGTCAACTGTCTGGATTTTCGCAGATTGTCCAGAGTTTTGCATCATATTTTTGGTCTGTTCCTCATAAAATTTGTGATTTTCTGGCAAATCTCTGGGATGATCTGAGGACTGAAGTCAATGAATAATAGGACCATAGGATCATAGGAGGTTACTAGGCTAATGTCCCTGGGGCCCTTACAAACATAGTCAAGAGTTTATCCCCAAAAAGAAACCTCAGTCATCACCTGTTGCCCTTGTCAGTAAGGGACACAGGTGGAACCCCTGTGATAAATTTGTGGTTTCCCATCCACTCATCAAGGTTGCTCTTGAAGAGGGTCAGTGAGGTGCTCTGTCTGACGTATGGGAAGCCTATTCCAGAGATGGGGCAGCCTCTGGGAGACAAACCTGTCTCTCCAGCAGGTTTTGTTGATGTTGCATATTAGATTTAGGCCTTTCGAGCAGGCAATGCATGAGGAGTTAGACTTACGGATATGGAGCATCTTTAGTAGGGCAAGGGCTGAGACTGCCTTGTAGGTGAGACACAGACCACCCCTGAGCCATCTATACGATGCCAAATAGAGTGATAGTGATTTGAGCCTGTATGCATAGGACGGGTGTTGGAGGCCATGGATTCTCTTTGTGAGGTATTTCAGTAGCCTTTCCAGTTGGTGCAGATGTTTGGAGAGGTACATACCAAATGGGGTGTTATACTCAGTTACTGGTCTAATGAGAAAGAAGTATAGAGAGGTAATAACCTCCTTTTTTCTGGATGCAATCCTTTTACTTATGAGATGAACCAAGTAAAAGGCTTTTCTGACCACTGCCACTACATGATGGTTGAATGTGAGATTGTTATCAACCTGACTGCCCAGGTCTCTCGCCACAGGTTGTGCACTTAGGGGGTTTCCATTGATGGGGTAATCAGTAGGGGCCGTGTTTTTGCTGAATGGTATCATAATACATTTTTTTTGCGTTTAGCTTGAAGGCAGGCCATGACTTTGGCACCAGTCATTAGTTGCTGTGAGACCATCTTGCAGTATGTTAACATAATTTGGGGAGTCAATGACAGCACTCAACTTACAGTTATTCACAAACATGGTCAACCATAGGCCTTTTGTCTTTGCCTGGATCTCTGAGAAGTAGATGCCAAACAATAGGTGTCCCAGAACAGATCCCTGAGGAACTCCACTAGTGACAGGTCTGCTATCAGAGGTAGAGGCACCCATTTTGACTTTGAGGGTCCTGTCAGTGAGCCAGTTGGCCACCCATCTGATGAGATAGGGATTTACACCAAGTTGTGTTAGATTTGCGATGATACCTGAGTGGGAGATTGTGTCAAAGGCCTTGGTCAAGTCAAGGTAAGCTGTATGCACTGACTTTCCCTCATCCAGGGCCTTGGTGACAGTCTCAAAGAAATCAACCAGATTCAATAGGCAAGATCTGCCCTTGATGAATCCAAACTGTGTGTGATCAAGTGCTTGGAGATTGCCTATGTCCTTATTTATGAGATCCATAATAATATACTCTATGGCTTTACAGATCAGACTTGTCAAGCTAATAGGGTGGTAGTTTTCAGGGTCAGTAGTGGCACCACCTTTGTGCAAGGGGATGACAGTGGCAGGTCTTCACACTCCTGGAATGAAGCCTGTACTTAGGCTGTGGTTGAATAGGGTGCTCAATGGTGAAGCCAGTTCTTGCTGGAGATGGAGCAGAATACAGCCTGGGATACTATTAGGTTCCATGGAAGCTGTGTTCTTTGTCGTGGATAGGGCCTTTAGCACTTGATCAATGGAGATGTGAGGTGCGGGCCAAGTTTCGGGGACGTCAAAAGGGTCTTTGGGGGGACAGGGGGGTGAAGTTTGCACTGAACCTATCTGCTATCAGTTTGGCAAAGTCAATAGGATCGGTGTAAGTGATACTGTTAAGTACCAATTCAGAAAAAATCTGAGCTTTGCCATGGAGGCTCCTGACATAACTGAAGAAGGAGTATTGGTTTTGCTTTGTTTTGGAGGCTAGTTTTGATTCATAATTGGCTTTGGAGGCTTTTACAAGTGATCTAATTTGCTTGTTGAGGCTAAGGAGGGAGGTTTTTCCAATTTGGAATATGCTCCTTTTTACCCTTGGACAACTTTTTTCCTTTTGTTGTACAGTCAGTTGATAGAAGAAGTCCACCAAACAGGTATGTGTTTCCTTGAGGAGCAAATTTTCATTCTATTGGGTATGTACAGGTGCTTGTATACTGTATTGGTGTACTGTTCAGCATAGTTTTCTGCATCCTCTGATTGGGGTGGTAGTGTGAAGCTACAGATACCCTCCCTTAGGAGGTTGTAGTCAGCTTTTGAAAAGTTTTTTAGCTTGATTATGGTTGAGGGGTTGGGGGATAGAAACTTCGAATGAGACAGTCCAATTATCTGATCTCATTAGGGAAGAACATACTATTGGAGTAGTGCAGTGGTCACCCATATTGGTCTGGAATGTTATCTTCCCTTGTGGGGGATGAGAAGAGCTGGCCTAGTGCATTAGAACTGATGAAGTCAAGGAATCATTGAGTAAGTGCATTAGTGTAGGAATAGTTTACCCAGTCTATGGTGGATTAGTTAAAGTTACAAAGGATGATGGTTTTAGTGGGGTTCCTTAATGGAGTCAAGTAGATCCAGGTAAGAGGAATGGGTGTCCTGAGTCATGGAGGGGGGTCTATAGCTGGCTATAACTTGGATGGGTGTCTAGCGAACTGTCAGTTGCACCAGGAGTAGTTCCAGTGTATCATGCTGGCTAACCAGTCTGGAGGTGTACCTGTCCTTAATGAAGATAGAGTGTCCACCACCCTTAGTCTTCCTGACCTCATTTTGGGGTTGGAATGTGTGGAATTAGGTATAAGCTAGTAAGGCAGAGCTGCTCTCCACAGTCCTGAACCAAGTTTCCATGACCGTACAGACATCAGCATCTTCCAGTGCAAGGAGAGCCTCCAGTGAGTGCATTTTCAGGTTAAGGCTCCTAGAGTTAAGCAGCATGAGCTTCAATTTGCGTTTTGACATATCTTCTATGTTAGAAGATTTGTCTTTGGGACATTGCCTTAATAAGACGCAATGGAGGAGGTGAGAGCCTTGGCCAGGATTCAGAAACCCAGTGGTGACAGGTGGAGGCCATCTCTTGTAAAGCATTGAGGCCTGATTACATGGATTCCCTTGGAATGACACCAGAAACTAAGCTGTTTGTCGAAGTCAATTATTTTTGTTTTGGTATTGTAGTATCATTCTTGGTGAAGGTAGGATGCTGCTTAGGGCTAGGGTCATACCTGCCTGGGACACATACTCTGAGAGCTCAATCATGTCTCTCTTCACATACTCTAGGGAGGTACGTCTCACGTCATTCACACCAACATGAACAGTGACGAAGTTGTACTTGTACATGATTGTACAATGACATACATTTGAGCTTCAGACTTCATATCCTTCAGAAAAATGCATGCTAAAAACAAATCATGATATTCTAAAAACTTTCTAAGTTTATATGAGCAATATTTAAAATCTGTCCCTATTTTTGGGCTTTTGTCTCTCCATTATGTCAGGCTTTGCCCAGATTTTTTGTGATAAGAGATTGAGAGGCATGATCTCAGTAACCATTCAAACAACACACATACTGCTAGCACCATTTCTTTCATACAGCTGTGAGCTTTCATATGAGGCTAATCAGTTTTATCTGTGCCACTTAATCATTGAGATATTTAGAACAGTATGAACATTATTAAAATACAATTAAATAGTTACAAATAATATTCAATATTTCCTTTGCTGTACTAGACGAAAGTCAAATATCACTACAGCTGTGTGTGCCATCATGTATGATTAAGATAAAGCCTTCTAATACCTTGTATGTAGCACAGTTTTGGAATTATTAATGCAGATATAAACAAACAATATTTGATGCATAGAGGCATCAGTAGGTTGTAACTACATAAATATCTGAAGGTGTTATTACTAAGCTATAATGAGTTATCTCCCAAAAGGTTTTCATTCACATTGACGTGCCTCTCCTTTCTATATTTGATTTGTGAGAAAAATATACTTTAATATCTGCACAAACTATGTTAAATAAGAGTGCTATACGTTCTGTGGTTAAATGCAATGTTTTTTTACTTCTGGTAGGTATAACATCTCTATCTGATATATTGATCTGCATTATCTTCTCTACAAATGTGAGCACATATTATTTATTACAATGGACAAGATATTTGTGCTTCATCAAATCATTGATAATGAGGTACCAGCCATGCCAGAAGTAGGGCAGTGGATGTATGACTTGTGCTAACACAGCTAGCTGGAATTTTGTAAATAATTATGTCATTTGTATACCAAACTGATTTGTATAAATGCTTGTACTGAAAATGTATTTGTGAGGTTTGCTCATGTTAAAATGTATCAACAGTGCACCCTGCTGGAATGAAAAGAAATGTGCATGTATTAGTGTAACTGAATTAAATGTATATGTTTTAATGGAGGACACTGGGACAGTAAAGGTTAACCAGCTAGCTTACTTTAAGAAAAACAAGGGAAATGTAAATGAGCTGTTAAACCATTAAAATGGTACCCACAGTGCTGAACAGTATCAGAGATGGTGGGTCTGAAAGAAGCCTTTGTTCATTAGCTCAGTAAAAACAGGGGAAGCCCCAGGCACTGCCATAAACATTTAAGATGTGTATTATAGCCGTCTATGCTAAATTCCTGTCTCAGTTTCAAAGAGGGTTACTGTGAGAACCTAGAGTCGGGTGACCAGATGAGGTCATTCTGCAAGCCATCTTGGATATTATATTTTATGGAGAGTAATCTCTTAGTAGGGAGTATTCTGTTTTGGGGAAACTGATTAGAAAGACTGTTCATGTATTTAATTGTGCCTTGCTCTGTCAAATAAATTATTAGGGAATAGTAATTCTCCTAGATTCAGTCAGGAATATAGTGAAGCTTAGTTTAGAGAGTGTTTTCCTTATTTGTATGAGCCTGTCCATCAATATTATTTTTCAATATTTCCTGTGAATTGAACTCTGTGGTTTACTGTGAATATGTATTTAGTATTCTCTTTTTCTTTTATTATTTATTACTAAATATATTTAAACTTTTATTGTGGCTGGTCTTTGTAGAAAGTATTTAACCTTTGAGATGCTTGTATTTATTTGGTGATGCTGTGTGGGCCTAGCTGTCTGGGTCTACTATTGCCACTTGTATTAGTACTAATACTACACAATATAATTGGACACCATTTATTAGGAGCCTTAGAGTAGCTGATTGTGGAGTGCCTGGTTGCAGTGATAACTATCTTATACTCTGGGCAGAAGGGGGCACAGCAGGTAAATCTGAAATCTGTGCCAGTCTTTCTCAGGTGTGTGTATGAAGAATCAAATCTCACAGTGTGTGTGTGTGTGTGTGTGTGTGTGTGTGTGTGTGTGTGTGTGTGTGTGTGTGTGTGTGTGTGTGTGTGTGTGAGCTACTTGGAGCAGTGACACCAAGCAATGGGCTTACAGAGATGATGCTGGAGGTCTTAGCTTGGACACTTGGTTGAAGGCCTTACCCTACACCTGTACCAGTGGGGAGTCTTACTGGGGACCTGGAGAGAGACAGATATAGAGGAATTCAGACCCTGGACTGAGCGTGTTCCCTGTGTGCTCTTAAGGGAAATTGTCCTTGATGCAGAGAGGTCTGCATCTGGACATTCCTCTCCAGTGACAGTGGTGAGGATGCAGGCTCTTTGATTACTGGCCCAGTGTGGGAACCTCACACATACTCATTTAATGAATCCAGTCTCAGTTACTAAAGCTGAAATAACAAAAATATCAAAATTAATAATTACAGACATTCAATTCCATTGATACTGGCAGGCTACACAGTTTTACAATGGCCACAAGCAGTATTTACAAACATTAACCTCAATGCAGTCTTTATTTTGGATGTATATTTAAAATAACAAGTAAGCACAATGATCAAGAATGTACCCTGCAATGTGTCAAAGGTTATTGCAAAACATTGTTTGTGTCTTTCGGCTTTTCCCGGTTAGGGGTCGCCACAGCGGAACTCCGGTCCGCTAATGATTGGCAGTTAATTTTTCCATACTGGCTTGCCAGGCCTGATGCACAACCTTCAACGAAGGTACGCCCATTCACGCATGTCTCCACACAGAAGATGCTCTAGCTGAGAATCAAACTGGACAGCGTCTTAATGTGAGGCGACAACTCTACAGCAGCACCACCACCGCTTGTTTAAAATGCAAAATGTTGATATGACTCAAACATAAAATAGTGCATCGTCCAAAATGCATCTCCTTTGAGCATAAACTTAATATTCAGTTAAAGTGATTTATCTATCTGTTTCAATCTAATTTAATAAAAGAATTTCTGTTTGTAGTTTGTGAATGCTTTAAAAATACATATTCACTCCCCCTGCTCCACGCACAGCCCACCCGTTTAAAAATTATTTGTGCTAGTTCCTTTCTCTTGCTATCACAAATCATGCAAAGTATAAATGGCAACCTTGCAGCATTCCTTTTACTAGTCTCACTTCGTTTGACACCCCGCCATTAATCCTAATTTTAATTTTGAAGAACTATGGAATGCTCTCCACTAAACCAACTCTCCACTAAACCTTAACTTTTTAAACAGGTAAAACTTAAGTTACCTACTTTCACATCTAACTTCTCTAGTGCACACTGTAGTGTGCATTTTTTTTTTCATCTTACCTTTAAGCATCCCTGTGACTAGCACTTTCTCTAATACCTGCTGGAAAGCACTAGGAAGCCTTAAGCTGATACAGGCACTCAACTCTCCATGTTAATAAGAAGAAATTAATAGTAGGCACTAAACAGCCTATAATAACAAAGTACCTTGCTAAGGTAAGGGAAAGCAACTCCTGTACTTTACAAAAAAAAAGCACCAAACTAGGCATGTCCAAGGGTCAGCTTCCAGTGATTTCTCCTGTCCACCTGGTGAATCTGGGCATACTGGGGCAATGCAGCAATTGCCTCATGTACACAGACAGCCCTCTCCTCCTACCACCCAACACTTCAACCTGTGAAAGATGCACTTACATAGCCAAAATGGAAGCAAAGCTCTCTCCACCCAAGATTGTGCTAGACAGTCAAGAGGAGAAGGTTAACACCTACACTACACCTCAAGCAACACATAGCCCTTCTAAACCCACACCACCAATAGCCACATATAGCAACACTAAATCCACATATGCAGAGGCCCTTAACTGTAACCTGCCCAAGCAACAAGGACCTCTGAAGCTGAAATGCAAACAAACACCAATCACAACCAAAGTGTCACATAGTTCACAACACCAGTGTGCCACCCAGCAACAGCCCCTAAGGCAAGACAATGTACCTAACACTTTAGTCATGGATGATTCTATAGTCCGGCACACTGATGTCCATCTCACCAGGTTGAACAAGGAGAAAATTACAGTCAGCTGCCTGTCGGGTGCCAGGATCCGCCATATAACTCATGCACTCAAGTCACTCCACAACAAGTACAAATATGACTCTGTCATTGTCCATGTTGGAGTGAATGATTTGAGATGTACCTTCCTGGAGTACATGAAAAGAGACATGGAAGAGCTCTTGGATCATGTGGCCAGACAGGTATGGCCCTAGCCCTGAGTAGCATCCTGTCTTCGCCCAGAATGATACCACAATATAAGGACAAAATGATTGACTTCAACAATTGGCTAAGCTTCTGGTGTCATTCAAAGGGGATCCAGTATCTGTCTGCCTGGGACGACATGATTGACAGACCACGATGCTTTGCCAGAGATGGTCTGCACCTGTCGCCCCTGGGATTCAGGTTACTGGCTAAGGCTCTTGCCACCCCTATAGTGCCTTTTTTAGGCAAAGTTCAAAGGACAAAACCATCACTGTAACAGGTACAAGCATGCAAAATCTGAAGGTAATGCTACTCAATGCTAGAAGTCTAAACCTCACAATGCACTCTCTCGAGGCACTCCTAAAAATGGAAAACATCGATATCTGTGCAGTAACTGAGACCTGGTTCAAAGCTCCAGAGAGCACCCCTGAAATACCAGGCTACAACTCTTGCCACAGTTTTTGGCCACCAAACCAAAACTGAAACACTAAAGGTGGAGGAGTGTCAATATTCACCAAGGATATTCACACCACCAGGCTAGTTGCCCAACACAATGCGTCTGAAATTCTCCAGGTGCAACTAACACTAGGTAAGACTGCAATCCAAATTGTAGCTTGCAACAGATCCCCCACCATACCCCAAAATTCTCACTACACCTTTCTAAACATACTGGAAAATATTAAGAGAGAACCAAACACCCTAATACTGGGTGATTTCAACTACCCTGCCATTAACTGGGAAAACTACTCATGTACCAACACCTTTGCCCAACAGTTCTTGGAATTCATAAATTCCAATGCCCTGAATCAACTAATCCATAGTCCCACCAGGGGATCCAATATCCTAGACCTGGTCATTACCAGCATGGGAAATCGATGCTCCACACCTATGGTCACCCCCCTCATTAGTCAGGTCTGACCATAAGCTAATCACCCTTAACATCCACATCCCACCCCCACCACCCAGTAAGAAAACCTCCATAAAAAACTTCTCTAACGACAACTTCATGCTACTCAAGTCAGAAGTGACAAACTTCATGACACCCATGCAGACAGGAACTGTAAGTTCAACTGCTGAATCCTACACTAAGGCACTGTACGAGCACATCCACGCATGCATGAATCGTGCCATCCCAAATAGAACCAAGATGCTCTCATCCAAAAAAAGGAAGCCAATCTGGTGGTCCCCTGCCATAAACAAACTTTACAACAAAATGAAGAAACTGTTGCCGAAAAGAGGAAAATCCCAGAATGCAATAAACTCCCTTACCAGCCTCATTAAGAAACTGAGATCCCTCATAAAATCCTCCAAAGCTAGTTATGAAAATAAAAATGCCAAAGATTCCAAAGACAACCACAAGACATTCTATAACTATGTGAAGAATCTAAATGACAATGCTCAGATCTGCTCTGAGCTAAAACAGAATGGCATTAAATATACTGATCACAAGGATATTGTCAATATCCTGGCAGATCGATTCAGTGCCAAGTTCACCCCTCTCACCCCCTAAATGGCCCATCTCAATACCAGAAGGTTGCCAGATTCCGTTAATAATGGCCACACAGGTAAAAAATGCACTCTCCACAGCTAAGAATACAGCATCCATGGGACCATATGACATCCCGTGCTGTTCATAGGTTCATAGGTTCATACTAGGCTATCTGCCCTAGGGCATTTATAAGTCTAGCCAGAGTGTGTTTGGCTTTCGCCACCCATTTTAAATTAATTTTGCTATGCCCTTTTTTGAGGTTAGTATACTGTGCCTCTGTCTAACAGTGACACAGAAGTGATACCCGGGGTAAACCTATGATCTCCCATCCACTCATCAAGATTCCTCTTGAAGAGAGTCAATGAGGCACTCTGCCTAACCTGGACTGGGATTTTATTCCAGAGTGAAGGAAGCCTCTGGGTTATGAATCTGTCCCTCCAACATGTCCTATTTATTTCAGTGCTGAGGTTCAAGTCCCTTGAGTGCGTAGCTCAATGGGATTTGGATTTTCTGAGGTACAGCATGTCCATTCATTCCAGGTTGGACATGGCTTTATACATCAGGCACAGATCGCCTCTGAGCAGGCGGTATGCCACTGAGAAGAGCTGGAGTTTCTTTAACCGGGCAGCATATGGCATCTGTTTGAGCCCTTTGATCCTCTTGGTGAGGGACGTTTGTGGTCTTTCCAGTTGCTGCAGGTGTCTGGTAAGGTACATCCCAAAAGGGGCATTGTACTCAATCATGGGCCTGATGAGGGATGAGTAAAGAGGCAATATGACCTCCCCTGATCTAGATGTGAATCCCTTCATGATTAGATGGGCTATATAAAATGTTTTTCTAATCACTTGGGCCACGTGGTTGTCAAATGAGAGATTGCTATCAACTTGGGTCCCCAGGTCCCTAATTACTTCTTCTGTACTTAATGGATTACCACCTATGTGGTAATTTGTGGGCACTTTGTTTTTGCCAAAGGAGATGACTATACACTTTTTGGCGTATAGCTTTAGGCCATGGCTCTGGCACCAGTTGTCTGTTTCTATGAGGCCCTTTTGAAGGATGCTTGTGTCGGCTGGAGAGTCGATTATGGCACCCAGTTTGCAGTCATCTGTGAACTTGGTCAGCCACAGTCCTTCCGTTTTGGCCTGTACCTCTGAGAAATATATACCGAACAAGAGAGGTCCCAGGACTGACCCTTGTGGGATGCCACTTGTAACTGGTTTGGAGTCTGACATGGCTCCAGCAATTCTAACCATGTGAGTTCTGTCCTTGAGCCAGTTTGCAACCCATCTAGTGACATAGGGGTTTATATTTAAGCTGGTGAGCTTATCTATAATGCCCGAGTGGGGTATTGTATCGAAGGCTTTTGCGAGGTCCAGGTAGGCTGTGTGGACCACCTTCCCCTCGTCAATGGCCTTGGTGACTGTTTCAAAGAAATTGACCAGGTTTAAGAGGCAGGATCTGCCCTTAACAAAGCCGAACTGGGTAGGATCCAGTGTCTGTAGGTCCCCGATATCTTTATTTATGAGGTCCATGATGATCTTTTCCATAGCTTTGCAGACCAAGCTAATCAGGCTTATGGGGCGATAGTTTCCAGGATCCGTTGAGGCACCACCTTTGTGGAAAGGGACCACTGTTGCTGTACTCCACTCTTTGGGTACATATCCTGTAGTAAGGCTGAGATTGAACAGTAGTTTTATGTTTGGGTTTAGCTCTTCTTGGAGTTCATGTAGGACGCAGCCCAGGACACCGTCTGGTCCCATTGATGCTGTGTTTTTTGCTTTGGAGAGGGTGTCTCTTACCTGAGCATCTGAGATGTCAGGGGGACAGCACTCTGCTGGGATAGATATTTGCCCTTTTGGTGGGGAGGGTGGGGAGTTTGCGCTGACCTGTCAGCTAGGATGTTGGCAATGTCTGTGGGTTCGGTGTATTTTTTGTCATTTTGGACTAATTCTGAGCATATCTGGGAATTCCCACCCAGGTTCCTAACATAACTAAAGAAATCCTTGTGATTATCCTTAGTGTCCTGTGCAATGTTTCTCTCGAAGCTGGCCTTAGACAATTTTATGAGTGCCCATAGTTTTTTGCTAATACTGATCAGAGATGCCTTCCCTTTTTGGGATTTTGCTCTATGATGTAGTAGCTTCCTCCTTCAATTGTATAGTTTGTTTATGGCTGGGGTCCACCAGACAGGACGTCTGCCTTTGGAGGATTGGATCTTGGTTTTATTTGGGATTGCATGATCTATGCATTCCTGAAGGTGTTCATAGAATGCATTTATAAAGGATTCTGCGGTCTGGGTCATATTTTCCACAGGCCTAGGGGCTTTGAAGGATTCCACCTTGGTTTTGAGGAGTGTGAAATTTGCTTTAGAGAAGTTTTTCACTGTGGTTTTCTCGGTAGGGGGTGGGGTCGGGATGTGAATATCCAGTGAGATTAGTTTATGGTCTGATCTTACCAGTGAGGGATACACTTTTGGTCTGGAGCATAGAGTCCCCATGTTGGTGATGATTAGGTCCAGTATGTTTTCCCCTCTTGTGGGAGTGGTAACAAGTTGTTCCATAGCATTTGAGTTTATAAATTCTAGGAACCTTTGGGCTAGGGTGTTGGAGCTAGAGTAATGCTCCCAATCTATGTTTGGGTAGTTGAAGTCACCCAATATAATGGTGTTTGGAGAGACCTTCATATTTTCCAGTGTTCTCAGGAAGGCCGAGTGGGGTTCCTGGGTTTGGGAGGGTGGTCTGTAGCAGGCTATAAACTGGAAGGCAGTTTTGCCCACTGTTAGTTGCACATGGATAGTCTCTGATGCTTCGTGCTGTGCCACCAACCTGGAGGTGTGGGTATCTTTGACGATTATTGATACTCTCCTTCCTTTTGTGGTTCGGTCCAAGTATTGGGGCCGAAAAGCATGGTATGAGGTATAACCTGGTAGTGCTGGGGTGCTCTCGGGAGCCTTGAACCAGGTTTCTGTTACTCCACAGATATCGATGTTCTCCATGCTAAGGAGAGTTTCGAGTGCGTGCATCTTGAGGTTTAGACTTCTGGCATTGAGTAGCATTACTCTTAGTTTTTTATCCCTTGTGATACCTATGGAGGTGGGTTTGTCATTTGAGCCTTGCCTTAAAAAGGCACTATGGGGGTAGCAAGAGCCTTTGCCAATATCCGAAAGCCCAGGGGTGACAGGTGCATGCCGTCCCTAGCGAAGCATCGTGGCTTGTCGAGCATGTCATCCCAGGCTGACAGGCATTGGATCCCCTTTGAATGACACCAATACTTAAGCCAGTTGTTGAAATTGATCATCTTGTCTCCATACTGTGGCATCATTCTTGGTGAGGGTAAGATGCAACTCAAGGTCAGGGTCATACCGGCCTGGGCTACACGCTCAGAGAGCTCTTCTATGTCTCTTTTCATATAGTCCAGGGAGGTACGTCTCAGGCCATTCACACCAGCATGGACAATGACTGAGTCATATTTGTACTTGCCTTGGAGTGACCTGAGTGCTTGTGTTATGTGTCGGATCCTAGCGCCCGACAGACAGCTCACCGTGACCTTCTCCTTGTTCAGCCTGGTGAGCGGGACGTCAGTGTGCCTCACGATAGAGTCACCTATTACAAGTGTAACAGGTGTGTTGTTTAGCCTTAAGAGCTGTGACTGTTCAGCACACTGGCTTTGTGAGCTATGTGTTGCACGTGTTTTGTTTTAGGGTAGCGGTTGCTTGGGTGTCTGCTTTGGAGGTCTCTGCTGCTTAGGCAGATTTTTATTTAGAGCCTCCGAGTATGTTTTTGTGTGTTTATGTGTTTGGTTTGCTGTCGTGGTAGGTCTATGTGAGACTGGAATTGTAGTGAGTGTGGTTTCTTTCTCCTCCTGACTGGTTATGCCAGTACTGAGTTGAGAGAGCTTAGCCTCCAGTTTGGCTATATGGTTGAATCTCTCACATGTGTTGGAATTTGTTGGGAGTAGGAGAGGGTTGTCTGTGTACATGAGGCAGTTGTAACATTGCCTCAAGATTCCCAGATTCACCAGCTGTACCAGAGAGGAGATTGACAACTGACCTTTGTACATGCTGGAATAGTATTGGGAATTCCTTTATAATTGAAAAAAGAGCCAATGGGGAACAAGGTACTCAAGGGCAGTTTGTGAGGGTGTAGTGCTTTTAATTTTTTAAATTACTGTACTACATGTAGTGTACTACATGAACTACAATATGAACTGGCACGTCACCTAAGTGTCATGTTTAATCATAGCCTCACCTCAGGTTTCGTGCCCACTGAGTGACGCAGAGCTACATTTATCCCACTCCACAAGGGGGGATCCACCTTGGATCTTGGAAACTACCATCTCATCAGTCTGACAAGCCTTATCTGCAAGGCTATGGAGCGTATTATCATGGAACTTATAAACAAAGACATTGGCAACCTTCAAACACTGGACCCCACCCAGTTTGGGTTCGTGAAGGGCCGATCTTGTCTCCTTAACCTGATTGACTTCTTAGAATCAGTCTCCAGAGCCATGGACAAGGGTAAGGTGGTCCACACAGCCTATCTAGACCTTGCCAAGGCCTTTGACACCATCCCCCACTCTGGAAAAATAGATAAAATTACTAAGCTGGGCATTAATCCCTATGTCACCCAATGGGTTGTTAACTGGCTTATTGATAAAACCCACAATGTAAAAGTAGCAGACTCCAAATCCAGCTCCAGACAAGTGACAAGTGGAGTACCTCAGGGTTCAGTCCTGGGACCGCTCTTGTTTGGCATCCACTCCTCTGAAGTACAGGCCAACACTAAGGGACTCTGGCTAACAAAGTTCGCAGATGACTGCAAACTGGGAGCCATTATTGAATCCCCAAATGATGTGGATACTCTACAAAAGGGCCTTACAGAAACAGATGCTTGGTGCCAGAGCCATGGGCTCAAGCTTAATGCCAAGAAATGTATAGGTATCCCCTTTGGGAAAAAACATGTATCCGTGAATTACCATATAGGTGGCAGTACACTAAACACCAAAAGTGTGATAAAAGACTTAGGGACACAAGTGGACAGTGGTCTCACCTTCAATAACCACATCGCCACAACAGTCAGGAAATCCTTCTATGTGGCACACCTCATCACTAAGGGCTTTTCATCCAGAAAAAAGGAGGTCATTGTCCCACTGTACTCATCCCTCATTAGACCCATTATAGAATACAATGCCCCATTTGGTATGTATCTCTCAAGACATCTGCAACAACTGGAAAGGCCACAGAAATACTTCACTAAAAGAATCACAGGCCTAAAGCAGATGCCCTACGCTGACTGCCTTAAAAAAACTCCAGCTATACTCTGTCGCATATCATCTACTCAGAGGCGATCTCTGCTTAACATACAAGGCCATGTTAAACCAGAGCTGTTGGACATGCTACATTTAAAGAAATCCCAATCCCTCAGAGCCACACGCTCCAGGGATCTAAACCTTGTCATCACAATAAACAAAACATGCTGGAGGAATAGGTTCCTGACCCAGAGACTCCCCAGACTCTGGAATAGATTGCCCATACATGTCAAGCAGAGTGCCGCTTTGGCCCTCTTCAAAAGGAACCTTGACGATTGGATGGGAGAAAGGAAATTTACCCGGGGATCATGTCAGTCACCCTGCTAGACAGTGGTCCAGGGAAGTAAATAGTGTGGGAAGAAATAGCCTTGGAATTATTATGGCTAGGCTTGTATAGGCCCTACTGCTGATAGCCTAGTACCAACCTATGAACCTATGAACCTATGCTTTAAAGTCTTGTAAGAAAAACGCAACTTCCAATTATCCACCAGTGTTGTACACCTTATAAAAAACACCTGAATCTCATCCACCATCATAGGTAACACCTCTTCATAACTAGCTATGAACAACTTTTCTTCCACATTGTTTACAGATGTGGGACTAAAAATCTACTGGATCATTATGATCTTCCTTGCCATTTAAAAGTACTGCCATTTTGGATTTATTAAAAGCCATTTTGGTTATCCTTTTAAGAAATATCTGATGAAGCATTTCTAGTGCCCACACCTAAGACTTTATAAAAGTTGAGCTGGAAACCATCAGGCCCACCTGCATCACCCTTTGTATGCCTAATTTCAGCTAGTACATTTCTATCTCTAATTCTTCCACACATATTTTCAGACTTTCTTCCATCTCCAACTCCTTTCCCACTTTCTCAGACTCTGTACTCATCCATTCTACTCTGCCATACATGATATCTGCTCCACTGCACCCTGCCTAACTGCTCCAATTTCTTCACCTTGATCTTTCTTTCTTTGTTTTAAAAAATATGCATACCCATAAACCCCATAATTTCTGCTGTGCAAGCTCTCTTAATAAATCACATACTCTGATTAGTATTCTGTCTTTTTCATTCTTGTTTTTTTTTCAGTATCTTTCTCTGATATATTCTGTACCAAATTTTTCATGTTCAAACCCTTTTTACTTGGTTCATAGGTGAATAGTAGGCTAACTGCCCTGAAGGGCCATTTTAAGCCATGCCAGTAACCCGAGGCCATAATCAAACCCTGCACCTTGCATCAGTGAGGTGAAGACCTTAACTATCATTCCAATCTAAGTACCTACTTCTCCTGCTTCCCAACTACATTCTATAGCAACTTGCAATCCAAGATTTTAACTGTTACAACTTCAATCAAGTTTTAACATCAACTAAAATCCTGATTAACTGACCTGCCTACATACATTCATTGTTTACCGAAAGTAAACTGCTTCTCCATTCTGCCTACACTTCCTTAAGTACTTTTTGACATGGGACATGGAATTCCACTTTGCTAAACAAAACTATCAAGCTCTGGGTTAAAAATCATATTAATAACCTTTTCCCTTCTTCATCTGCCTCAATGCAATAAAAGAGGATTCTAATTCCTGCACAGTATTCTCACTTGGCCCATAATAAGATGGTAATACATCTCCCCCAGTTACATTCCCCTCCACATACTACTGCTTTTCCTGACCCTCATATCAAACCCATATTCAACATCCCCTCTTCTTTTACTAGGAGATAAACACTTTATTTCCCCCATTTAATTGATATAATATATTCCCATTATGGCTCCCTAAGTGGAAATTTCTCAGCCTTTCTTTTCCTTAGCTTTCATTCCTGTAATAACACTATATCTGACTCTTCTCTTTTTATTTTTGTCATAGTCCTCACAATTTTCACAGGTTACTGAATTTTGCTATAATCCATGTTCCCACCTGCAATCCCCCCTTTTGTTCTTGGCCCACCTAACCTTTCATATAGAATTATGCACTAGAGTTCTTTGCCATGACTAAACGACTCCCCTTCACTTCCCTTCCTTGGTACTGATAGATCTCAACTGCATATAGGCTATTATCCAGGAAAGCACCTCTTCAGCTCTGTGTCTTAGGCACCTCAACTCCATATTCTCTCTCTCTCGATAGTAACTTAATTCCATGTATTTCCTTCTAACATTTTCACCCTTCTCTAGTCACCTCATTTGACTAACTGTCTTAATTGCAATCAGTCTAAATCCCATACAAACCAACCCCCTCATTCACCCACACCACTAAAAGTACAGTATAGCTTTCTATTCTCCACCATTACAATTTCTTAGTTATACATTGCTTATGTAAGAATCTTTCTAACCACTACACATCAGATGAAAAAAAAACTTTCATGGAAACTGCCCATTTTAGTCTATGTACTATCTAGTGCCACAAACAGGATATGATGAATGATGGAGATGATATATAACAAGAGTACTAAGCTCACTTACCAGCATTTTGCATTCTATAGCAAGAACATTGCATACTGATGCTTCATTCTTTTGTCCTTTCCTCCAGACTTTAAAGTTTTTAGCAAACTGTTTTATGGGTTCATAGGTTTATACTAAGCTAACAACCACCAGGGTTGTTAGACGTCTAGCTGGGCAATCCAACCCGGTTTTGTCCCAGAAGTCTTTGGACACCTAAATGATGGGATATGTTGTTAGAAAGTAACTAAGGGTTATCTGGGGAGGGCATATGTAAGTTGGGGATTCATTTACTTACAGTTGACCTCTGTCCATCACAGACATGACATGAGGGTCAGACCAGGGTTGAATTTATAATTTCCCCATACAATGATCAAGGCTTTATTTGAATAAGGTCAGGGATGAGCTCTGTTTCACGTAGATGGGGAGCTTATTCCATAGCATGGGGATTCTTTGAGACAAATATTGGTCTCTCCAGCATTTTCTCTTTATGTCACAGGCAAAGCTTAGATCCTTGCATCTAGTGTTTCTGGTGCTGTTTGTTTTGCAGATGAGCAAAAGATCTATCAGAGCAGGATCAGAGGATGCCTTATTTGCTAGGCATAGATTACCTCCTAATAACCTATAGGAAACTGAGTACAGAGATAAGGCCTTAAGGCAATCTATAGAAGAGAGAGTATTCATACCTGGATTCTTCTGGTGAAGAACCTATGAGGGCATTCCAGCTGTTGCAAGTGCCTGGTTAGGTACATGCCAAACAAGGCATTGTACTCAGTGATGGGTCTGATAAGGGCTGAGTAGACTGTTTCTATAACTTCTTGGACCTGGATGCCATACCTTTGTTTATAACTTGAAGTTACAGCAGCCTCATTGCAGCCAGTTACATGTTTATAGAGAGGTTCTGTGAATAATTCTGCATAGGCAGCTGTCTTCTTGGGGGTTAAAGGTGCATGACACATTTTTAATTGCGGGATAATGCTGTTATTTTTGGGGTTAAAGGAGACATGCATTTTGACAAACTGTTACTTAAAAGGATGTAGTTTGCTTTAGAATATTTTTTTAATATTTCCTAACTGTTGAGTTTTGTTGGGTTTTCCTGGCTGATTTTTATTTCATGGGAGACACCTTTGTGGTCCAACCTCAACAATGAGGTTGTGACATGGGAGGGGAGGTAATGCTCTCACATTCTGGTGAGTACTAGGTCCAATATGTTTAATCCTGTAGTTGGAATGCATATTATCTGGTCCAATGTGTTTGTGTTAATAACATTTATTAACCATTGTGCCTGTGATTAGAAGCAGTGTACATTTTTCAGTCTGTAGAGTAGTAGTTAAAGACTCCCATGAATAGGGTATTTGGTTGGATGGTGAGTACCACTAGTAGGTCGCGGTAAGTGTTGTGAACTTCATGGGTCATAGTGAGTGACCTGTAACTAGCCAGGACATGGTAAGAAACCTTATATATGGAGACCCAGGCATGGATGTATTGCATCCATTACTAACTTAGATTGAGACACCAACACTTTTAGCCCCTGTCTGTGCCGTTGGTCTAAATGTGTGGAAGGCACTGTAGCCCTACACTGTTCGTGTATTTCCTGTGGCTTTGAATCAAGTCTTGGTAACAACACAGATGTTTACATTCTTCAGAGTGAGAACAGTAGAGCCCACTTTGAGCACCTAAGCACATCGCAGAAACTGCGTGAAAAGCATAGCAGACTATAAATGCCTTACATTAATAGTTTTAACTTCAGATAAAGAGCAAACATCACACAAAACTGATTTACATGGTAAGATAAGTGCAGTGTTTTAAAAGTAGTATGAATGTACTTCCATGGATGCAAAATGTAATCCAAATGCTTTGTTTACAACTTTCAAGCTTCCAGCAGTTCCAAGACTCTTCTACTCCTTCTCCACTCAGATATTCTCCTGCAAAATAATTAATTCCTTTGTCATTACTGACTTAACGTTCCTAAAAAATTAAAAAAAAATCCTTGCAGAATATTTAATTAATTACATTTATTTAAATGTGTTTACCAGTGTAGGACACTGATCAAAAATGACAAATTACAAGTTCAGCCTAATTTACATTATAATGTAACAAAAGAATGCAAAGCATGCACCTAACAGAGGTTTACATTTATGTGTAATCATAGATAATCTGTCAAATAATATACACATAGAAGATCTAAGAAACTGAACATGTTACACACAGAGTGAAATGCTGCTCAAATTTATGCCATGACAGAGGAGAAAAATTCTAAATCTACTGACAGCTGTCCTGTTTGAAGAAAGGAATAACAGCCTGTAAACATACCTCTCAACTATACAAATTTTCACTGAATGTCCAGATTTATGACTCATATTTTTGGTCTGTTTTTCATAAAATTGCATTTTTTCTGGCAAATTAGTGGCAAATTATTAAAGATTGAAGTTAGAAAATAATGACAGACATTTGCTTTTCAGACTTCATACCCTTCAGAAAATTCATGCTAATGCAAAACCTGTTATTCTATCAACTTTCTAAGTTTGTAAGAGCAATATTTAAAAATTGTTCCTATTTTTCGGCCTTTGTCCCACTTTTATTTATGGCTTTGTCCAGATTTCTTGTTCTGTGAGGTTGAGAGGTATGCCTGTAAATCCTGTAAAAGCTGTAGCAATACAGAAGCAATGAGCTCCCATTTGATTTTTTGCAAGCTTTGACAGCATCATATTCATGATCATGACAGATACACTTTACTGTCCAAAAACAAGGAAAGACAAAGGACATATATTGTACATAAGATATGTAGTCATGAAACAGACTCCCTCCTTCTTAGTGCAGCTTACAAAATGTGCTAGGTATTAAATGTGCTGAGTAAAATTTCTACTCTGAAGATAATATTGCCAAGTGTAAGTGTTATTTTGAAATGTCCATATCTGTTTTCACAGCTTCAGCTTTTTTTTTTTTTTTTTTGCAGAACAGCACTGTAGCCTTAACAGTATGTTCCTCTGCAGAACAGGAGGGCAAATAACTACAGTTCTACACTGCAGTTATTAATCAGCTAGAGTTTTGAGAGAATCTGTTCGTGCAGAGTGCTTCTCTTAAACTTCAGTTAACAGAACTTTGTTGCATGTTTACAGGGATGTAGGTCTAGTGGTTTGATCTTTACTATCTCTTAAGAATATGGTGTGCTAAACAAAGAACAGTCTGCTATGACTAACATTAATGTATTTTTAAACGTTTGGTAAATTATAATAAAATGTTTTACCTGCCTATTTAAAAATGCCAAAGTTTATAAGAAGGCAGAGGCCATTTCTTAGGTGTAGCCACTAGTTCTATTTGATGACGATACATTTTTTTAATCCCTTTTATTGTCTGTTAGTACCATCAGCATGACTTTCAAAATACTGTTTCAAGAAGTGAGTGAGCTTTGCAAAACCCTATGATTGTATGAGGATGCAATTTTCATTCCTTTAATGTGGATGAAATTATGCTGTTGAACAGCTAACATTTCTTGAACAAATGAGTGAAAACACTAAAAGTAGTTTTGTTTAATGTACTGAATGGTATTGCTTGAGAAAAAAAAAACGTACATATTTCAGTCAGTGTGCTGTCTTGATGTAAAAGTGCTTTACATTTCATAAATATCAGTCAGAGGGGAATGGCAGGGAGTGTTCCGAAAATCAGAATGAAGGGCTCAGAAGTATTGCCGTACTGCTTAAGTCCAAATGTGTAAGATTGATTTCAAAGGAAATTTACTCACCTCACTGATGACGAAAATGCATTTGTGTCTACAGTAAGTGTGTCAACCCTGACTCACCATCTATGATAAAACATGAAAAGGTATGTGGGTAGAGAGAGAAAAATTAGAATTAAAAAAGACTTCTGGAACTATAGACAAATATATGATTTATGTTGGCTGATTTCTTCCAACTGGGACACAACACAAAATTTCTCTCCCCATCCCCATTGTGGCTACCTTGTTTTCCTTCACTTTGGTTTATGTGTCATCAACACACAGCAACACCAATTAGGGGGTGTCACGGCTGTGTTACTTATCATGAGTTTCTTCTCAGCAGTGCCTTGTCTCTGCCAGCCAAAACCCAGCAGAGTGACAAGCAGCTTGGTGGCACTTCATTCACTTGTAATTACCCAATCTTCCGCTTCCGTCTTTCACCCACTCCCACTGGGTTGGGGGTGGAGGTGGAGATTAAAGATACTGCTAAATAATGTGCCAAAAAAAGACTTGTCTGGAAAAGCAGGTCCTTTGAGTCTTTCTATTCTTTAGTGTTTGCAGTTCTAATTCACAGTAGGAACTCTTTACGCTGCCAGTAAACAAACTAGACAAATATTTTGTTCTGTGAAATAGGATTGGTAGGGAACAACATTAAGTGGAGATGTTCAAGCCTGAGAAACTGTATGCTGCACTATATGCATCCTGCCATCTTCATATAATACAACGGTTTTCTCTACCTGATGGAGAGACTGTTCAGTTTTAAAATGAATTGACACTGTGATTAGGTCTGGCTGACCTCCTCCTGCAGATAATGTTTCCTTTTGTTTAGACATATCTGGCCATAAGGCTAACAAATCTTCAGCTGTTGTGCTATATTTAAATAAAAAGCAGTCTCTGAAACGAAAGTCCTTCCTCTGTCCATTTGTACTACTAAATTCAGTTCAAAGATTTGAATGGTGCATTAAAAGGTGTAGATTTATTCTGCAAAGCTATTCTCACATCAATGGTGCATTTCAAAGTATAGATTTATTGTGCAAACATATTCTCACATCAGTTGGATGAATATTTGTTATAATTTGAACCCGGGCATCTGTTCTTGTAGTCATCCTCTCATAAAATAATTTATGGCATGTAAATGATTGCATGTAATGATAATTCAGTAAGTAATTACATTCCATGAAAAAGCATTGTCTGATGAACAGCAGAATTTATTTATTAAATTAACTGGTCTTGTCAGATATAATAGCAGTGGTACGTGAACTATATATATATAAAATATGTGTGTGTGTGTACATTTATATATTTATGTGTGTGTGTGTGTGTGTGTGTGTGTGTGTGTGTGTGTGTGTGTGTGTGTGTGTGTGTGTGTGTGTATGTGTGTGTGTGTGCATGTATCAAGGTAAGTTGGTATAAAGCAAACAGGAATTGCAATAGAAAATGAGAAAAAAAAAGGTCATGGTATTTGTAAAGAGATAACTATATAATGGATGTAGAATAATTGTAAAAACTTCAAAATCACAAACAGAGGTTGAATTCCACAAATAGTAGCCAAATAATTTATTCTTAAACAACAGAATGAGCGCTTTCGTCTTGAATGACAAGACTTCATCAGATATTTCCACATCAATTTACTTGATTATTTATACCATGTGCCATTAATTCCATTAAAATCTAATTAAAATTTAAAGTTATATAGTACCTTAAAAATACAAGCTCACGTAGTGTCTTTATATACTGTGCTCGCTTTTCTAGGTAATCTTTTAAATATCATTGCACATCATAGTAAAACACATAATTGTTGAAAATAATGAATGATATTAAAATATCATACAACAAATGATATATATAAAATACTAAATAACCAGTGAACACTTCCTCATTAATTACACTTGTAATGCTTTTGCTAGTAGCACTGATTTAATGGTAATATACTCATTCAGACCTGGGGAAATGTTGGATTTAAGTCGTAACTGCCATTTTAATTCTTTGTTTAACAAAAGATTTTTCACATCACCCCCTCTGGCATTTGTTCTAACCATATCTATTATGCCAAATTTAAAACAAATAAAACCAGGGCAAACAACAGAGTGCTTATAAAGTGCACTAGCCTCTTTTTTATTTTTAATATCATAAGCATGTTCGTACATTCTGTCCTTAAAAGCCCTCTCAGTTTTTCCTATATAAAATGCAGGACAGTTTGCACATGTTGCTAAATACACTATCATTTTTGTATTATAATTCCCCTTACAATACCTCACTCTGCTCTGCATGCCATTTCGTAGACTTACACTATCCTCCTTATAAATGTTTGGACGTTGTTTACAATGACGACAAGCAGTGGTCGGCTTTTTGACGCAAAATTTTGGTACTTGCATCTGTTCAAAAGTTCTTTTGAAATTTATACCAGTGCTATATGTAAAAATGGGTTCAAGCCCCACTACGTCAAACAATTCTCTGTTCATTTTAAGCATGCTCCAGTTCTTCCTAATAATGTCAGTAAATATTCCTGTGAACCCATTGAACTCAGTTACACAAGCTTTTTGAAATTTCCTATTCTTCTTACTCATGCCTGTCATCCCAGTGGGGTTTCCCAGAAGTGGTTTGTATCTGATACCCCATCCTCTGATCACCTCATCTACCCATCCTCTGATCACCTCATCTAGTACATCTTGCACAGTCTCTCTAGGATAACCACTATCCATGAACATGTTTCCTAGATTGTACAACTCCTTGTCAAGCTCTTCCTTATCCAAGGTCATTCTTGCAATACGGACTGCCTGTCCTTTGACAAGGCTAATTTTCTGGGCCATGGGGTGGTGACTAGTGTAATATAGATAACTATTGCACCAAGTATCCTTTCTATATATTCTTGACTTGAAACCTTGTTGGGTTAAAAAAATGTTGGTATCTAAATAATTTATACTTGTATTATTCCACTCAAATGTAAATTTGAATTATGTAGTACACTTGTTCAAATATTCCATAAAGGAATACATTAATTCTTTATTCCCATCCCATAGGACAAAAATACCGTCCAAAACCTGAAATAAAGTCATATGTACCTACTATAAGGGCCATTGAATATATAACACTGCTCCCATTCCAGCATAACCAGGTTGACGTAAATATGCCGCCCCCCCCCCCATTGCCACCCCACTAGTTTGCTGGTAATATTCTCCTTGAAAACCAGTGAAGTTGTAATCCAATGCTACCTCCATCAGTTTGAGAATTAACTGAATTTGATCTTCTGCCAAAGTAGAATATTTATGCACACTCTCACTGAAGAATTGGTGCCCCTCTTGTCTGGGTATACTGGTGAACAGGTCTTTTACATCTATAGTAAGGAAACTCAAGTTGTACTTCCATATTTCCTGTGATAATTTGCCCACAAATTCCCAAGAATCCTTGATTAAATGTTCTGTTTTATATGGAAACTCCTTAGTCCAATAATCTACATATAATGCCAGGGGATGTGTTTTAGAATTTTTTTGCAGACACTATAGGTCTGAAAGGGGGGGGTTTAACACCCTTATGTACCTTAGGTACCCCAAAAATGTTTGGAATGATGGAATGAGGTTGCTTTAAAAAATTATATGTTTTATCATCAATTCTATTCTCAATCAAATACTCTTCCAACAAAGAATCTATTCTGCCATAAGCGATCATTATTTCATTTCTAGAAACTGATGAATACGTATTAGTATCCAGTAAGATGTTGGTTATGGCATCATTGTACTCTTCCGTACCATAAATGACTATACCTCCCCCTTTGTCAGGCTTCATAATACGTATATCAGTTTGTCCATTTAATTCTTCTAACAATAATTTCTCCTTTTTGTTCAAGTTAGCAACCTCCATATTACTTTTATTGTTATTATATGCTGCATACAATTCTTCCGTCACATGCTTTTCAAACATCATAAGTACTGGGTGTAAAGGGGGATTAAATATACTTTTTCTATAAAGTCCCCTTATAGACCTATTTTCCTCCATGATTGTATCATTATACATCATTTCCAGGTTCAGTTTCCTAAGATAAAGTTTAAAATCTGTAAGTGTGTTAGCAACATCCCCATAGTTGGTTGCTACGAATTTAAAACCTTTAGAAAAAAGGTTGAAGTGTTCTTTTCCAAGGTTAATAGTGGTGTAATTGAACATTTTGAAACCTCTAAATTCACATACTTTACCATCAGTATTTGGAACAACTGTCGTTTCCCTCTCTTCCCCATTTTCTTCCAACGCTGGTTGTTTCCTAGGTATGTGGGGGAATGTCCCGAATCCGAGTTGTTTCTGGTTTTGCTGGCTAACCTTTCTGATCTTCTCACTTCTAAAAAATGTGTACTATGCTCTGGGAATGAGTCCAATTCATCCAGGCCCTTAGGTGGAATGTGACCCACTCCTTCTTCCCTCTCCTGTCCACAAAACCTACTGTTCATGGTTTTATCTCCACTGACATTCTTATGGTTCTTGATGTTATTATTCTCATTTTTATAGGGCCATGGGTATGCTGTAAAATCTGCGTACTGCTGTTTGTCCCTAACACACTTTTTTGTTTCCTTAAATATACGTTGTCAACTCTCTTATTTACTCTGTGTAAAACTTTCTTATATAGTTGCTCAAACTCACAAAATAATAAATCTTTCATGATATCCTCATTTAATTTCTCTACTTGGCCTTTCAGAGTCACATACGCCGACTTATTGTATTGTATTAATCTATTCATGAGTCCCAGCCCACATTTGTTAAAAAAGTTTGAAAATCATTTACAATTTCCTCAATATACATAATACCAAAAGGGTATTTCATCGTTCTCAGACCCTGCGGAACCACCTTCAGGTGGAAACAACTTTGCAAATATCCATTGTTAAGTTGCAAACATTTCATTTTAAACAACTTTTTTTCAAACAAATTTTTAAAGAGAAAGTCAAGGGAGAGAAATTGTTAGAAGTTAGGATGTGAGTGAAGAAGGGAAAGTAAGGAGGTATAGGTTATGAATATGTATCTCTAAATGTGTACAAATAACTCATTCATGCCTTACATCGCCTTACTCTCCCTTCTTCACTCACTTCCTTATTACTATCAATTTCTCTCCCCTTTTTCCCTAAATATACCATGTCTGCTTTTCTTTCACTTCGTATTGCAGTTATTGTTTGTATTATACTAACTTACTTTTAATTTCTCTATAAACTGGTTAAAAGTTCTCTTAACTATTAAATCATTGTCATTTAAGTTATAACTGTTCTTAACCAATCTTTTTATATTATGTCTGATTTAGTATAATCATTTAAACTGTAGTTTTTTTGTTTCATGTTTAAAAACTAAAATTATTGTTTTAAAAATATTTTGTAATATCTTGGAGCTTCTCAGTAAGAACATCTGCTAAAAGTGGGCTCCTACTGAGTCAGACTTCTCCAGTAATCAAATGTCTATACATACATGTGTATATATATATATATATATATATATATATATATATATATATATATATATATAGGCCTGTATATATATATATATATATATATATATATATATATATATATATATATATATATATATGTAGGCCTGTATATAGCTCTACATATATATATATATATATATATATATATATATATATATATATATATATATATATATATATATATAGATATATATAGGCCTGTATATAGCTATATCTATATGTAGCCCTCTCTCTCTCTCTCTCTTATATATATGTGTGTGTGTATATGTATATATGGATCTACTTTACAAGCTCAAAGTTTCAAAACAACTGCAAATGGTTGAGACCATAAGACCAAAGTTTTAAACTTCTAAATTGTAATAAAAAAAAATTTTTTTAAAAAAATTACGTTTTTGCAAGGGAGCAAGCCCCCATGAACCCTCACGTCCCCTGCTAAATAAATATACCAACTCCAAGATTGCACTGCAGTGAGGAAAATGGTAAATTTCTCATTCCACACTGTACAATGATCTCCATTCAAAATGTTCAAAGTTTCGAAACTTTGATCTTATGGTCTCCACCATTTGCAGTTCAAAGTTTTGCAACTTCGAGCTTGTAAAGAGACTCCACACACACACACACACACACACACATATATTTATATTACATATATATATATATATATATATATATATATATATATATAAAGAAAAATATGTGTATATAATGTGTAAATATATATAGCAAATTTAGAACAGCCTTTTAATAACATATATTGGAATGATAGAGAACCATAGCACTGAGAGAAATTAAATAGAGTTATTGAGAATATACACATCTTCTATGCAGAGTCTGACTGCAAGTGAGGACTGAATCTCTTATCACTCCTGGAATGGCTGACTTATTTATACACACACATATATATGAGTGTGTGTGTGTGTGTGTGTGTGTGTGTGTGTGTGTGTGTGTGTGTGTGTGTGTGTGTGTATAAATGTTGCAGCCCTTTCAAACAACCTTAACAACATGTTCACAAGGTGGCTGTCAACTCAGAAATGTACTTGTTCAAACTAGAAATATGTTACAGTGTATGTACAGAAGGCAATTGGAAGACAAACTCTAAAAGGAAAAAGAAGGGAAAGCTGTCTGCCTCACTTTATCAAGCAATTGTAGATCAGACAGAAATAGAGGGAGATGCAGGTCATAAAATATTTGGTCATAGAAAGAAATGTGGTCAAATGAGAGCATAAATAGGCGGGTCTATGTTTAATGTTTGAACATCCAAAATGTCGAACATTGCATGGTGGAGACCAAATGTTCGACATTTGGATATTCGAACATCAAATAAAAAAAAAACTAAAAAAAGAAAAAAACACTTTAACACCTTAGGCAGGGGTGCAAGCCCCCATGCACCCCCCCCCCCTACTTATATATACCAACTCCAAGACTGCACTTCAGTGCAGAAAAGGGAAATTATCCCTGTCTGCACCATACGGCGGCAATGAAGGTCAATATCTGAACACTTAAAATTTTGAAGTTTGGTCTCAGCCTTGTAACGTTTGAAATTTTGAGCGTTCGAAGATTTGTCATAGACCCTAGATAGGCCAGAAAACAATGGGAATAATTATTACTGAGGTGGTCAGTCCATGGCTGGAGAAACAGGAGGCAGAATCCTAGTGCTGCTGATTGGGATTTATTTAGTAATTCTTGCACTTTAGGGTCACTTGGGAAAGAAATGATCCAGTCATCAAGGTTTTTCTGACATTTCACAGAGCGAGAGGCTAACCAGTACAACGTGATTCCCTTCTGGTGTAAACCGTGTAAAAAACTGACTGGTATCTGTGGGAAAGGGGCACTAGACATGTGAATATAACATATAGCAGACATCAGTGCAGTGTATGATGCAGTTGTGAACTTGCCCCAAGGACTGTAGGATTTAAGCAGCCCTCCTGGTAGATTAGGGCAGCAGTGTCAGTCTATTGACCTTATATTTGTGATCCAAATGTAGTAGCTATAGGGGTTCTATCAGGGGGGTCATGAGTTTCTTCTGGCATCATGCTGATCTCTAGCATTAGTATCCCATTCATGAATGTATGCACTAAGGTAGTGTATGGACATTAACCATTCATGCGCAGGAATGCCTATGTGAATGTTATGTCAGGAGCTCAGAGGAACTCAGTGCAAACTAAAAAAAAAATCCATGAGGTTAGGATGCTTGTTGCTGCATTTGGACACCTTCATATGCATTCCTGCTTCTTAAAAAGGGAAACTTATTCCATTATTAATACTTTAATTACTGAAAAAAGCTCACCCAGACTCTGCCACAGCTTGATATGAGGAAAAGATTAGTGGCTTTTGATTTCTTGTACTTTGTTTATTTATTTACATTTATTTACTGGGAAAATCTGACTGGACACAGGTCCTTTTTCAGCGGATGCCCAAGGAGAAAAGCTCCACATCATTTGTATTACTTTATTGCCTTTTCTATTTTGTATACTGTGATTTGTTTTCTTTACACTGTGTTTTATTTGTATTCTGCTTTTAACTCCATATTAAAACTTGAAAAGAGACCACAGCTGTGTCTCTTGTGAGTCAGAAGAAAGTATAACAGGTCAATTAAGGAGTCACACAGAAGTTAAAACAGGTCATTTAATGTTAATCATTTGTGAACTGAGGGGGTGGAGCTAGGAGCTAAAACTTGTAGTTAAGGGGTAAAACATTTCGAAGCTTTACTGTAAAAACTCACCCAGACTCTGCAACAGCTTGCTGTGAGAGAAAGGTTAGCTTGCTTTTGATTTCTTGTACTTTGTATTACTTTATTGCCTTTTTCTATTTTGTATGTTGTGATTTGTTATCTTTATACTGTGTTTTACTTGTATTCTGCTTTTAATTCCATATTAAAACATGAAAAGAGTCCACAGCTGTATCTCTTGTGAGTCAGACAGAATTTTTCCCCACCCACTCACCCTGTCACCCTGTTACTGTTGTGTACCCTCCCACCCTGTTACTGCTGTGTTCTTATACACCAGTGTCTTTCTAGCTGACTGCTCCTTATGTTAGTTTGGCCATATATTTTCATCCCTCTCTCCTTTCACTTTCTAATATGAGTAAGCACAAAATTATCATTTTGTGAAATCACTCCCCTTCAACAATTTAAATTTATTGGCCATCCCACTGTATTCCCTAGTACCAGAATACAAACGAGACTGTCCCCTTTCAATTTATCTTGTTCTTTTAAAATATTAGCTCTCAAATTAGACAGCTAAAACTTAAGTTACCTACTTTCATATCTAACTGCTTAGTGTACACTGCAGTGTTTAGGAGAAATCATTTTTTTTTCATCTAACTTTTAAATATCTATTGCAAGACCACCAGATATTGGCTACCTCACATTTTGCCTCTCAGTAGTCTTCTTGGAATTAGTGCTTCTGTTTTCTCCTGGTGAGAGAAAGAGTACAGGGACATTATTTCCTGGAGACTGCTGATCACCAGAAAGCCTAATAACTGCTTTATAGGAGACAGCTTGGAATATGTGCTTATATTCTGGTCCTGGTGAGGGAAAGAGCAGAGTGCATTGATTCCTAACTGTTTCTGGCTAGAGAGTGATTGTCTGTGCTTAAAGTTCCTGATTGGTCTGGTTGCTATTCAAGTAATTTACCAGGAAAAGGCTACAAGCCTACAGACCCTTGCATCTTCAGGGACAAGACTATGGATCACCAAGCAGTCTGTGGCCTGTGGTTTACCCTTAAAATGTCACAACACACTTGTGCAACTGTTTACTTACCCAACTTGAAATGTTGTAAACAGGAATGTTGAATGCTGAAAAGTGCAAACATGATCCATAAAGAAAGTCGCCACTCAGCAAATGTCAACTTTGAGCAAAATGACCTGCACTTCTGGGCTTCTCCTATGAATGTTTTGCAGGGGACCAAGTCACCCTGCACCCCAGACCCCATGCTACTTATATATACAAACTCTGAGTTCACATTACAGTGAGGGAAAGGGAAAATTTCCCGACCCCCACTATAGTGCGATCTCCACTCAAAATGCCGAAATCACAATGGAGAATGCACACTATCATTCGCTGTTGTGAATTCGGCATCTTTTTTTTTTTTGCTCATATAAGTCTTTGAAAACATACTTTCCCATATATGAGTGTCACACAATGCAGCCATGACAAATTAACGGTACACCGTGGCCTGCTTCTCATCTTGGGATTGGTGCTAACATTTTACTTCTGCTGAGAGACAAAGCAAAGGAGCATTATATCCCAACAGACTGAAGCTGTGGTGAGATCAGCATTTGCAATAGCCAGACAGTAGCCATTCATGCGATTCCCTTCTTTTCACCATTCATGACAAGCTAATTCTTTGTTTTCACTAAGTACTGCTTGATTTGTTTCTAACTTCAGAATATCTGCCTAAATACTTCATCCTTAAATTTTCAGGATCTACGTATTAGTTTCCTCTCAAGTGTTTGGCAGTGCTCTGTATAGACTCATACATAGTGAATGACATTTTTCCTGTAAAAGCACAATTGAAATTTCTACAATACCTAACAGCACACAGGACAACTAGTATGCAGTGATGAACACTGTCCCCATAGTTGCAAACCGGATACTCTTGGCAGTGATTGATATTCTCACCCCAACTGTCTAATCAATAAAAAGGGTCTTTTGCCATGGATATGAACTTTCCTACTTTCTCCATTACTGGCTTGGTGGATGCAGGCATCCTGAGGCATTGTAGAAATTGCCTCATGTTTACAGACTACCAGTTAATTCTCAAACACACTGATAAGGTATGTGACAGATGTAGTTACACAATGTGACTGGAGGCAAAGCTCTCATATAAAAGTACTCCTAATGTCAATAAGGTTGTCACTAGTACACATGCTGCACCCATCATGCACAATTCAAAGCAGTCATATAGACCCACATATGCTGAGTCACTTAAATGTAACCTTCCTAAACCGCAAAGACCTCCTAGATGATGTAAATATAACAAATACCCTCAGCAGCCCCAAATGCACTTTTCCAATACAACATCCACATCAACACATAGAGCTACATCTCCTGGAGCCTCTGCCTAAAAGCCCATAAGGCAAACCAACACACAATCCAACATTCTAGTCATTGGAGACTGCATTGTGAGACACACTGATGTACATCTCACCAGGCTGAGTAAGGAGAAAGTCACTGGTCAGTTGCTTATCAGGGGCTAGGATCTGCCACATTATGCAAGCACTCAGGTCGTTGGACCACAATTACCGATATGACTCAACCATAGTCCATGTGGGAGTAAATGACCTGAGATGTACCTTCCTAGACTACATAAAGAGAGACATCATGGAGCTCTCAGAATATGTGTCTCAGGCTGGTATGAGCAACATTTTACTTTCTCCAAGGATGATGCACATTACAAACAAAAGATGATTGACTTTAATAATTGGCTTAGTGTCCGGTGTCAGTTTAAGGGGGTGCAATATTTGTCAGCATGGAAGGAGATGGTCAACAGTCCACATGGCTTTGCCAGGCATGGTCTGTACCTCTCCACTCTAGGCTTTCAAATATTAGCTAAAACATTCCCCCGGATTCAGGAATCCTCCGTGTAAGACTTAATAAGTCTTACTCGGAGCTGCAGTTGAATGGTATGACGTCAGCATGCCATGAATATGCATGAGGGCACACTGACTCAACTGTAAGTCTTACACAGACCATGTAAGAAAGCAGGGGGCGTGTCTGACTGCCGAGCAGTCTAAATGTCCAGGCCCTGCAAGTGTTTTAAAAGTAAAAAAAGCAAATACACAAGAGCGAGTCCGCTCAAATGTCCCTGCACCCAACACCACACTCCCTGATATTGTAAACCCCTATCACAGTTCTAAAACGCAAAACATTAAATTTATTTTTTTTAATTCCCAAAATAGCTGCCCGTATTTGCGCGTGTGCATGCGGGTGTGCCCATTGCTTAGCTAGAGTTAGCAATTCTGACATGGAAGAGCATAAGAAAGAATGTTTATGCAAATCATACCAAATAGCAATAGGGTAATGGTAGAGCATTAGCACAAAGAAGAGGCATTCACGGTTCGAGTCCCACCACTCCCCTTTGTATTTATTTTTTCAATCAGTATATGAAATAATACATGACAAATATGTTTAAACATTACTAAAAAGGAGTGAAATGGCCAATGTATCAGTGAACAAAATAAATATTTTAAAGGATCCTGATATAAAATTGCCTGCAGTTAAGCAGCGCTTCACCCAGCACAATAGAGTTGCCCACAGTTTAATAGCCCTTCACCCAGCGCAATAGTGTTGCCCATAGTTTAATAGCGCTTGACCTAGCGCAATAGAGTTGCCCATAGTTCAATGGCGCTTTACCTAGTGCAATAGTTGCCCATAGTTCAATAGCGCTTTACCTAGCTCAATGTGTTTGCGCGGACATGCACGCTGCGCCAACCAGGACACCGTAGGTCACTGAGGAGCAATGTAGAGCAAAGTTGCTTAAATGCAGCCACACCCCCTAGCCTGTCTGGATAGTATGAAAATAAAATGAATAACAAGGTGCAAACCCAAGAATCTGTGCATCAGAAGCAAAGTACAGAACCACTAAGCCATGACAACATAGGGGAAACAGTCACTATTAACATTCATATACTTACGAATGGTAGTTTGACCATTACTAAGCAGGTCTGCAGTCAGCTGAGAATTTTACAAAACGACCAATCACAAAAAAGTGCGGGAAATGTGGCATATTTAAGCCCCACAGGCGGGAATACATGCCATAACTGACTGTAGCTCACATCTGCAGTTAGAATGTCTGGTGACGGAGAGGGAACACGCTTCCGAGTGCAACGTTGTGGCATCGAGGAGTCCAAATACATGGTTTGGCTCCTTGTCCACCATCACGAGTCAAGACTCCTACAGGGCCAGTTCCAAGGGATGGAGTACAAGGCAGAGGCTTGTAACCGGTTAGCTCGTGACCTCACCAGTGCCACAGGCATTCCTCGGACTGGTGAGCAGGTCCATCACCACCATGCAGAACTGAAGAGACGAAAGCAGGACCACCTGAACCAATGGATACAGGAGGCCCATGGGATGTGGGATGCCTCACAACTGAGTATGTAGCCATGGAATGCAGTATGTAAGAATTGATAATGGAGTATGTATAACAGATAGGTATGTCTCAATATCCCTTCATTTACTTTACAGCTGCAGGTGACCATGCTACGAATCAACAAGCCTATGCTGATAGGCTGCTAAGGCTGTGCCACCAGGCAGGTTAGTGATTATTCTGCATGTATTGTTATATAAAATATGGGAGAGAGCATGAAAGAAAGTGTTGTAGTCCAATAATACAGCCATAAAATTGCCTGAATAAGTCCTCTGCATGTACTGTCAGATAAAAATGTCAGAGAGGCAGAAAAAGAGTGTAGTAACCCATTAAGAAAGGTAACATATGTCTGGAATAATATCTCTGCAGGCACTGTCATATAAAATAAGTGAGTGAGCCTGAAAAAAGATTGTTCTAACCTATTAATAAAGGTATAATATGTCTTGAACATGTCTGCCATATACACCATTAAAATAAATAAAGGATTGAGCCTGTGGGAAAGTGTGTAATGTCATTAATAAAGGTCTAAAACTCAGAGTGTGTCTGTGTCACAGAGTCTGAAATGTTGTGGTACCCTTGCATTATACAAACAGTACTGTTTGAAAAGTTGCTGGCAACCCAGAGTTCTGCAGTCCCATATAAAGTGGGTGATGGGAGTGCTAGTAGCTGTGAAACATATATACAGTCCACAACAGTCAGTTACTGGCTGGCATGAATAAGTAAACCTGGCAGACGTGGAGCATGTTATTTTTTCCCCAGAAATGTGTGTGTGTGTGTGTGTGTGTCAAGAAATGCAGGGTTCTGTACAAATCAAAGTGAAAATGTCATGTGAAAACATCCCAGATATGTAAATAAAGAAATATAAATGCAATCAAGAAATATGTAGCAGTAACATCTGCATCCTGGACAGTTAGTATGTCAGATATAGGTCAGGCATATATTGAACTAGCCAAACCCATTACACAACCTAATGTATGGTGGCAAGTGTAATAATACAGGTAGGGGATATACACTTGCAGTCACTAGGAATGTAGTGTAGACTAAAAGGTCATTATAAGATGTTAACCGAGGTTTTTTCTACACCCTACTGTATGTGCATAAACCATGCAATTCCACACCTCAATGGGTATGTGTAATATTAAATATTTGTTGGGACATATGTCCTATTGTTCTATAAATATTTGCATTCACATTGATGCATGTGCCCTGTTTAAACACCACAATCATGGTGGCCTGTTGCTACCAAACATCCCTGCATGCTGTTGGAATAACCACTGTGGTTTAATATATGCATGTGTTATGCTTGCTGTTCAACTGTTGTACCCTTGGTGTGTTGGGTTAATGGGAATATTATTGTATGCTGTTACAACTAATCTGGAATGCTGTTTTGCTTATGTTGTGATTAAACACACCTAATCACAGAACGTATGAGAAGGCCGGTCCCAGCGGATCCACCTGTCCCTCCTCAGCTGGCGAGTGCACCTGGCACCAGCAGGTCCAGTGCCCAGCCCGGGCTCCCCTCCTCCGTTGGTCCTGTGCCACCTTTGGGTGGAAGCACTGCAGGGGATGGGGTTTGTCCCCCCCCGTGCAAGCGTGGGTGGAGAAGGGCCACCTGTCACCATTCAAAGGGTCCGGGCTGTGGTGCGTAGGGAGATCCAGTGTTTAGTCGCTGATCCCCTAAGCCAGCTTGAGGAGAGAGTGGCGCGTCTCACGGGTGAGCCTGCCCGTCCTACACAGCCCCCAGCACAGCCACCCTCGGGGCTGTAAAGGTTCAGTGGTGACTGCCCACGGGTGGGGATTTCAGTTCCACTGTTACCATCTGTGGGCTCATGGGCTTGCGATTTCCAAACATCTGATCCCGTCAATTGTGTTCACCCACCCCATGTGTCATACACTGCCCATGTATGCGTCTTGTCTGTCTTGTCTGTTTACCTTCCCAACCTACCTCCCCGGACATACTTACTTCCTCTACCTCACTTCCCACTCTCACCTGAAAAAAAAAAAAGGGCAATCTATACCCACAAAAAAATTACACCCCATACATAGCTGCCCATTTCGCACACATGTCCATTGGACAAACATGTAAGCTGATAATTAGAATTGGCAGTACAACATACTTTGTTGTCCTCACCCCTCTCCAAGGGATGGAAGGTTTCAAATTTCACTCCAAATTCATTGCATATGCACAGCTGTTGCTGTTAAAGAAATGGGCAGCTATGGACCTTCCCTACACCCATCCTGCACATCCTGAGCTTGTTTACCTACTGTGTGTTCCTCTTTGTGCCCCCTTTTTCACCACTTTCCTATCTCCCCATTTTCTTTTCTTTAAAAGAAATTAGCGCGGGGGTTAGCGGGAGTAAGCACTTTTAAGCAGTAGTAAGAAGGATTAAGCGAGTGTGTGCATGTGTACGCTTAGCTAAGCGTCACTAAGCATTGCGCAAACCCACACAAACCCACTTACAACTGCTTAAAAGTGCCTTAGTCACTCTATCGCAGGGCCCTTGTTCTACTGAGCAGAAGAAAAAACCTCTGCCAGTCTCGAACCCCAGACCATTGACACAATAGATTGCATGAATTACCAATAAGCCACAGCAGATATATAAATAACTTGGTTCTGAAATAAATATATCATGCATTACAATGAGGGAATGTAAATGGAAATTAGGAATGGTATAACACAAATCCTTTTCTGTGTGTCTTTACCAGCAGTGGTTGTGGAATTGCATGACATGACTGTGAAAGGAGAACCAGCCATCCCAGCAGGGAATAATGTTAAAGTAGCACCTTACAAACACCACACAGTATCAGACCAGGATTAATACTGGCCACAGGAATACAAAGCAATAACCACATTTGTATGGCAGTTAATTGTGTAAGTGAGAAAAAAGTACATATTCCCATGTTTCCTGTGTTAGCACTTGGAGGGGTGCGTACGTGTATACACTGAGATGTGTGTATTGGAAGCAGCAACATTCAGGTTTGAGTACAACATGCATATAACTGGCTACAACCCTAGCATCAGATAAGAGACATATACCAACCTTCAGACCGACACAATGGTGTCCAGAGCAAACAAGCATGGGCCCCACCTTGGAAATCTGAAAGGGCTACGCCTACCTAACCTAGCATTTTATAGCAGTGGGCTGCAATCAAAGTGAGTAATGCAATCACCAAACAGCAGGCTGGATGCAATTACTGAATGGTGGGCAGCAATTGGTGCAGAGGCTGTCACATGCACAAGTGCAGATACCTAGAAAAGCAGGCTGTACTTGCAGTCCACACATGCAATTATATCATTGCAGGTGCTGTGTGATAGAGAGTGAGAGAGAGAGAGAGAGAGAGACATGGACACAGACACAGACACAGACTGTAACACACGGAGCAGGGAAATACTAAGGTAAGGTATGTAGCTCACATGTATGTGTTGGCATGTTGTAGATGTTCCTGAAGATTACTCTACACACTGCAAATCATCCATGTGTGGCAGCAGTATGCATCTATCTGTATCTGCACACATGCATAGGGCAAGGGACATACTGCAACTGTTAGTGAAGGGTGGACAGATATCTGTCAGTGAAGGTTGATATGTGCATATATTCATGTAGGTCGTAGTGTGTGGCTTAGAAAAAAGCATGCAGTGTGCAGGAGTGACCATAGGTCAACTGGTGCTCTAGGAAAAAGGGCTCCACAGTGCCCCCTACCACACTTCCTGGTGCCCCCATCCTTGTCTTACTACACCACATAAATAGTGGAAAAACACCCCTGCTAGAGCGGCGCCCAAGGAGGCCGCCCAGTTGGCCTATGCCTAAGGCCAGCTATGGTAGTGTTGATATATGTCATGTGGTGGTTAAACGCTGTGGGACAGATTTGTCAGATCTGCTGTGTTACAGCCAGTGAGGCCTGCTAATGCTACAAGGGCTGAGGACACCCACATGCATTTTTCACAACACTGTGCAATTTAATCACATACCTGTACATCCCACAACTGTCGCATAAGTGATATCCTCACCATGAAAGATGGACTGTACATGTGCCTATATGTACATCCATGTGTACAGCAATGGATGTGTACATGTATGTGTATAGATATGCATGTATATGATATATATATATATATATATATATATATATATATATATATATATATATATATATATATATATATATATATATATATATATACACAGATATAGAGAGTGAGAGAGAGAGAGACAGAGAGACATGGGTTCATATGTACCGCCACAGGTGTGTGGTGACCAAGGCATGGACTGTAGACAAGTGTTGATACTGCAGTGCCATTCCACCTTCCCAAAACAGTGTACGCATTAACTACCACATAGGTAGAGATCTACCTAACAGTGAAGGTGTGATAAGGGAACATGGGACACAGGTGGACAGTAGCCTTCGCTTTGATGAAGACAGTGCCACACTACACATGTAATCTGTCTGTGTGGTATGTGTCATGACAACAGGTATGTCAGCTATGGAAGTATAGGGTAGAGTTCCCCTCTACTCATCACAATGCCCTGAGTGGTATGTACTTCACATGACAACTACACCAGGAGAACAGGCCACAGACAGACCCCCCCAGAGGGTAATACTGGCTGCAAACAGATGCCCTATGCAGACTGACTCACAAAACCACAAGTACACTGTATTGCATACTGGCCACACAGAGGTGACTTCTGCCAGACATACAGAGGTATGTCACACCCATAGCTGGGTGACAACCACCATGGCAACATATCACAATCCCTCCGGGATACACACTCTAGGGCCCTAAACCTCACTAAACGGCACATGCTGGAGGGATAGGTTCCCATCTCAGAGATATATCATACACCAGAATAGACCACATAGCAATAGCAAACAAGGCTCCTCCTTAGCAGTTGTTATAAATACCCCTAATGATTGTGTGGGAGATTGGTAATACACCCCAGGAAACACCTCTGTGGTTCAGGTTGGCAGGGTCAAGTGAAATCAAAGTACACGTGTGTCAAAGGCCAGGGTAGCATATGGCTAGGCTGCCGTTGGCCCTAGGGCCAATAGCATATTACCTACCTATGACACTATGCACTCACACCTGTACTTAATGCAATAGCTGCTATGTGAGGTTGCATAAGTGTAATGCTGAATGTGTGCAAGGTCTGTAAAGGTGTGGTAGCTTAGTGTGATGTTGTATCTGACATGGTAGTGCCTATCCTAGCTGTGAGGACAGCAACTGACGTGTAATGTACTGGTAGGCAGACATAGTAGTACAGCAGATGATGTGACGTAGTTCTCCGTTGTAGAATGTGGTGTCTCATTGTAGGCTAAAGCAATACATGTATTCTTAGTGAGTGTTACTGCTGGTGAATCCATCACCAATATGAACTGTAGTACTACCTGAAGCTGTAGGCCTAAACAGCACAGTATGGTGCGTGTTCACATTGCTTGGAAACACTGTCATGTGTATTTCCTGTAGTCTCCACAGAGGACAGAATGCAGACATAAGGGTGTATAAGTAGTGGCACACAGTACCATATGGTACACAGGTAATGCTCATCTGTGTTGGCATACAGTGGTGCGTTGTATGTTTGCCTGATGGGTGTGTGATTATGCCTGTACAATGGCTGCAATCATATGTGTGTTACAGGGTAAATGTGTGTATCCAGCAACATATATAGTCTGTTACAGCAGTATGCCACCTATAGTAACAACTGGACACATCTGTTAGGCAGGACTATGGCATCAATGACTAGGGTGGTTGATTGGTACTACTGTACCTGTACTATACATCCATTGCAATGGATGATATCTCTCTTCATGCATCTGTGTGATATACACCCCTGTCTTGAGGTTGTGCAATGTATCACAAACAGTGTGTCGGGTACTGTTGTATAGTGGTGTGATATATAGAGTCTGCCAGGCGATGTTAGTTAGTTGTGGCCTGAGAACCAATAAGTAGTATTGAACGTGTGCAACCTCTAACAGACAATAGGATGGTATATATGGCAGTAAAGTGATATCTGTGGGTAAAGGTGTAAAGTGTGACACAGGACACTCTCACACAATTTGTTCATATCTTTTTTATCCAGATGGCCCACCACTGCAACCCAGCGTATAAAGCAGATGAGGAAGAGGTTATACTCGACAGCCTATTGCAGCAGTACACAATGCTCTTCTCCAGAAGCAGCCAGCACCAGCAGGAGCGGACTGCACTGTGGCAGGAACTTGTTAGTCGGGTAAATGACATAGGCATGCATAACTGGACATATGAGCAGGTACGCCATCACTGCAGTGATTTAATTAGACATGTCCGGCAGCGTGCATCTGATATCCAAAGACAGCAGCTTGCCATAGGTGGAGGGGTGTCCATTCATCCCCCCTCACCAGACCGGAGGAGCTGCTGCTAAGCGTGGTGGCTCCTGGACAACAGCTACATCAAACACTGACATGTGTTGTAATGGAGGCCGGAGCCACCCAGCACGTCCACCTGGAGCAAGCAGGCAACATGCCCAATCTGTAGACTACAGTTAACTGTATTGTTAGATTATGTGTACGTGAGATGTGTACTGTGTGTATAGCAGTTCAGCTGCCTAGTGTTGTGCAATACGGATAGTTTGAATAATATCCCTACACCTGTGACTGTTGACTGTTGTTGTACTGCAGTTTAGCATACCCACTGTAGCAATGCCACAGTTGTGGCCACTGAGGAACCCTCTCATATTCTTGTAGGTCCCTCTGGTGTGATGGCAGGGCAGCCGATCCATGCTGGTGAGTGTGTTATACTTGCAATGTTGGTAATGAAATATGCATGTCATAAGTGAGGTGTAGGCCATGTACACGTAAAACACCTACGCATAATGCATGCCATGCATGTTTGCTGTGAGACGTTGCACAGCTCAGTAATGTCAGTAGCTGCCTCAATGACATGCAATACACAGAGCATGACACACAGTTGTGGCAAGCCCCTACTGCACATTGGATAGGCATAGTTGCAACACCTGTACACAACATAACACATTTATCACATGCAGTACATAAAGTCATGCTACATATGGCGTAATCACACACCCACTATAAGGTCACGCTTCAGTATCCCACATGTCAGCCACACACATGACGTACCTCGGGGGTAGAGGCCTATCATGGGGCTGTGCAACACTCTTCAACACATAACACAGTCATGTGAGGCAATGCTCCCTACTAGGCACCTCATACACCCATGTACAAAGTGGCTGTGTAATAGTGAACTTATCCACAGCACTGCATTTCAGGTACAGCATGCTAGGCGGTGGCCTGTCACACAGTAGTAGCCATGAGTGACCACAAGATGCATGATGATGATGATGGCACATAGTACTACACAAGATAAAAGCAGTGAGCCATGTTGCCTGAAGCAAAATATTTATTGAAAAGAAATAAAAAACATAAACAACAAAAAGACAGACCGGTTTCAGCTGGAATAAGAAACACAGCCTTCCTCAGTGCCTGGTACTACACCCCATCTGGTTACAGTGACCACAGTACTACACATAGCAGTCTTTGCTGTGCACCTCATTGTTCTGTTTGTGCAAACATATGCACCTATACACTCCATGCAGAGCATGGTGTGTGTGTGTGCTTACATATGCTAGTATACACATTCTGCACATCAGTCGCCATCTGTACAAAGAGTCACATATATGTCCTGGAATGCTATTAGGTGTATAGGTCACATGACACACACTGGGTATGTGTGGTGTTTAATGTTTCAGTTGTGTAGCATGCCATGTCGTGGCTGGCACTGACATATCTGCAATATGTCCCACACTCACCATAACCACTGTGCAATGTCCATGTCAAGCATTGGGATTCTTTCATGTCTACATGCACCACTCATCCCATGTCTGTACATTGCATGCATTTGCTACACCTGTGCCCACTATTATGTGCTATGGACACAGACACTGTCATCAGACATGGCAATCTATGTGTCACACAGATAACACATGCAGCCATGGTATATATACCATTGAGTGATGGTACACATGACATTGCAGAGCAGATAATACTTGCACAGCAATGTTGTGTCCATGTACACACTCTGTTCCAGGGTGTACCCAATCACTGAACAACTACACACATGCATCAAAGCCATGTATAATGTCATTAGATAGGGCTGTCTACACTTGCACTGCATGGTCTTGAGCAACACATATTCTGCATGCTGACACGTGTGTGGTGACTGTTTGCCTTGTGATACTGTCACCCACCATCACCCACTATTGTGTATGTGTTGGATTGCTGGTGTGTGTGTGTGTGTGTGTGTGTGTGTGTGTGTGTGTGTGTGTGTGTGTGTGTGTGTGTGTGTGTGTGTGTGTGTGTATGTGCTGTGGTGAGCAGTGTATTTATGTGCATGTGTGCATGTGTTCATGTGTGCATGTGTGCATGTGTGCATGTGTTCATGTGTGCATGTGTTAATGTGTGCATGTGTGCTAACATCACATACAGATTGTAAAGTGTGTTTCCTTTCTTCCTTCCACAGGTGCTGAGTTAGGGGTGGCTGAATGCAGCAGGGAACCTGATGTCACCGCCACTAATAGTGGAGATGATGAGACATGTATTGTGGCACAGGAAGGTCTGACAGGGTCTGTCATTGGTCCAGCAATCGACATTACACAGCGGTCAACCCCATCTATGCGCACACTCATACTGCCAATACATCCCTCATCACCAATGGCCTTAGCTGAGGGACAGCATACAGTTGGCATTGACCAGGAGAGTGTGGTACCTATGGCATGTGCATCCCCTCACAGCAGCCATAGCCAGATTACTGGAACAGTACCACATAGGTGGATGTCCAGGGGTTCTCGAAGGAGCACCACTGGTCGTATTGCCCCTGGCAGACGTGCCCTCAGAGGTATTATAACCTCCAGTATGTTCTGGGATGTAATTCAGGCACAGGCACGTATGGAACGGTACACCTGACAGGGACTAAGGGCACAGAGGGCCCATTACACTGCTATCAATGACAGCATCCGTGACCTTGCTGGTGCCATCCGGAATTACACCGAGGTCATTGATAGCCGTTGGAGGGAGACATTAGATGTCCTCCATGATGTGTTAGCCATGAGCCAGGACCGTGGGGGATGGATGAGAAGCTGATGCGGATGCATGCCAGCAACAGCATCAGCTGGCAGTCATTGTGGATGGACCATGGATCACAGCCGCTCCCGTAGTGGCAGTACCAGCCCTAGCAATGCTGGGGCTGGCCTATCCATTGACCACCCTACTAGACCACGTGGCACTGGCCAATCCCAGTAGGGACATGGGTCCAGTCATCATACCTCTGCCTCTGATGACAGCACCCAGTCAGGGTTGGTACCTGATACTGCCCGTAGTACCCCTGCTAGGCACAGGTACCATGTCCATGGCCAGAGACAGTGATCTGTACAGCCTAGCAGGTACAGTCTGTGGCTATCCCACAACCACCCGTATATGGCAGCCATATGGTGGAGTTGTGTGCATGCAGACACACACACATTTACCATACAACTAGGGCTCACACATACACACACACATTATATCAACATTGGCCCATGCAGTACTGTTGTCCCTCACATGCACACACACACACACACACACACACACACACACACACACACACACACACACACACACAGACATGCCGATTGGATGGGTCAATGTCGGGCTCTGGCAAACCTGCAACACACCCTGTCCATATGATGACACCTGTGCCACCTCCTGTCATCTGTAACATTGATACAGGAACAGGCTAACATGGTTCTGATGCACAGGGTGACATTATAGCAGTGTAGCAATAGTAGCAAGTTGACAACAGGAAAGTGTAATGATATCCATTGTAGGTATACCTGAGCAGGCATTTTGCATCACAGCTGTGATAGTCATTGTAGCATTGTTTACACCAGTGTTAGTCCTGAGTATGTAATGTCCACCCATGTGCCACTTGGCTGAAGTGTACAGTGTTGCCAGCATGTGTTAGTGAGTGGACAGTATGTGTGTAATGTATACATTACATATTAGCGGGTGTACATCTGTGAACATGGTGTGTGCACACTCTCTGTATGTACATGCATAGTGGACACGTGGGATGTGCGACATACCCTGTTCTACACATTGTTAACATCTCATGGTATCTTTCGATGGCCAGTATGCATTCTACTACAGATATGTACTAACATGGGTACACATGTGTGTATGACATGGGTTGGCACTATGCTGTGGGGTGATACTGTTGATATCTGTCAATGATCTGCAGTCTGGTAGTATACACCATCTCAACAGCATGACTATACAATAAAAGTAACCAGTGGTATTGACCGCCACACATTCCTGGGACCACACCTGTGTGGCATATAGCCCTCTTAGGTACATGCAAATACACTAGGGATATGTCCATCAACATCTGGAAATGCATGCATTGGCCTACACTGCATTCCCTGGATGGGACACATAGCCTACACAAGGGTATCATACAGACAGATACCTGTTGTCCAATACATGCTGTACAGCAGTAAGCCGTATATGGCATATTCATCCACATTTACTATACATACTATCCCGACAGTACCACATAGGTGGTAGCCCTCAACATGTATGTTGGGTACCAATGTGTACAGACAGACACGTGTTATGTCATCTGTCCCTTGGTATCCACATATCCATAGGTATTGTGGGGTCCCTCGGTGTTTCACATAACACATTAGGGGCCTGCATGCATATCCACAGGGCTGGTGTACACCTATAATGACTGTCCATTATTGCCAGTCATTGTTGTGTATGAACATGTCTGACATATACCCCGGCAATTACCCTCACTCACATTACTCTATAGTACGTGTCATGGGTGTGTGTGGCAGTGATGTCCATGACCACTGATCACTACATTGGCCGGGCTTGACACAGACATACATAAGTGACCTATGATTTGTGAAGCAGCGGCACAATCTGTCGAAGGTATTCATGTCGTATGCAGGCTTCACACCTATGTACTGATTGAGGTCACATGTACACATACTTATTTGACACACAGATACCCGATGTGTGCAATGCACATACTGTTTGAAACATATGTCATACCATAGTAAAAGCAAAACCCACACTGCATTAACCACCTGTGGCACACACACTTGGCGTTTGCAGGAGTCAAACCCCTACCTAACTATGTTATGATACTAGAGAGATACGCATTAATACAGTGCGCTATATATATTACTGGGTGGTTTATATTCTCCTAGAATATTTGTAGGATGCTGACATTATCAGACTTTCCAAAGAGGGATGTACCTCTTTTAATGTGTTTTCCCAGTCTCCAAAAAGACTACTCCTCTCAAAGGAAACCACACACATACACACACGGCATTTGCAGGATTCAAACCCCTACCTAACTATGTTATGAAACTAGAGAGATACGCATTAACATGGTGCGCTATATGCATTACTGGGTGGCTTATGTTCTCATGGCGCGCTATATGCATTACTGGGTGGTTTATGTTCTCCTTGAATACTTGTAGGATGCTGACATCATCAGACTTTCCAAAGAGGGATGTACCTCTTTTAATGTGTTTTCCCAGTCTCCAAAAAGGCTACTCCTCTCAAAGGAAACCACACACACACACACACACACACACACACCTGGCGTTTGCAGGACTCAAACCCCTACCTAACTATGTTATGATACTAGTGAGATATGCATTAACATGGTGCGCTATATGCATTGTTGGATGGTTTATGTTCTCCTTGAATATTTGTAGGATGCTGACATCATCAGACTTTTCAAAGAGGGATGTACCTCTTTTAATGTGTTTTCCCAGTCTCCAAAAAGGCTACTTCTCTCAAAGGAAACCACACACATACACCCCCCACAGACACACTTGGAGTTTGCAGGACTCAAACCCCTACCTAACTATGTTATGATACTAGAAAGATACGCATTAACACAGCGCACTATATGCTTTATTGGGTGATTTGTGTTCTCCTGGTATATTTGTAGGATGCTGACATCATCAGACTGGCCATGGTAATGTGTGCACACATTGTTGTGCAATCCCAGGAATGATTCATGTAGGTTCGCAGGTATCAACAGCTTGTACAGGACCCCGTGAGTCTCACCTTGTGTGATCTGTCTGTGGACACACTGACATCCCTTCATATGTCAACACATATCTATGTACAGATTGTTGATTTTGTGGATACAACATGTGTCTGTGATGATGAAGAGCTGTTCAAAGTCTATGTGGGACATGTGTAGCCCTGTTCCATGATGTATGTCCTGGGTGGCTGCCTTGCAGATGGTATAGCATGCCTGGGAACCATGATCTGCACATGAACATACCACAGTTGGTAGGGTTGTGTGTTTATCGGTTTCCAATAGCTCTGTTTATCATGTCTGCCATGATGCACTCCATGGCCTTGCAGATCAGACTTTATAGGCTTACTGGACTATACTTCCCATGGTGTGTTGTGCACCCACACATGTGGGGATTGCCTTATGTTGCTGTAGCACATTCGACAGTTCCAGGTCCTGTGGAGTGGGTGAGGCTCAACAGACTGTTCAGGTGCAGGGTCTGTTTGTTCTGTAGTGCATGCATGACACATATTGGGAAACAATGTAATCCAATAGCTGCCATGCTTTTGGCTTTGGGGGGAGCCGTTCAGCCGTTCTACACGTGATATCTCCTGATATGATGTCACGGACTATTGTCTGTGGGAGGTGGGTATGTATACATGGGCCTGTCTGATAGGATGTTGGCAATGTCAGTAAGATACAGTTTTCCCTGACTCAGCACATATATGCGTGTACATTACTATTTATTACATAGCTGAAGGACATGTCATGATTCTCAGTCTGGACTCCTTCTCAGCTACTATTTACAAAACACCAACAAACCTGAGCACTAATCCCAGTTATACTCTTTTACACACTTAACACCCTACTGATCCTTTGTGCTCAGGCTACAGAGTATGTCATCATAATACACTGGCATGTCCAGGGGTCGGTTTAATGTATACTCTCCAGTCCAGCTAGTGAATATTGTGGTTATGACACAATGTCACATCTGCCTCATGTACACAGACAACCCTCTCCTCACATCGCACTCACATATATGTGGGAGCTGTAACAATATTGACATACAGGACGCTGAGCTCTCTCGACCCATGACTGGCATAGTCTATCAGGTGGTGAGGGTGACCACACACACCACATGTCAGTCTCACATGCACCGATAGTGACAGCACACAAACCACATTATCACACATACACATATTTGGAGGCTCTACATACACTCTGCCTAAGCAGCAGAGACCTCCACAGCAGACACACATACAACTGCTACCCCACTACAATGCCCACATGTCACACAGTTCACAATGTTAGTGTGCCACACAGTCACTGCCCTTTGGGCTAAACAACACAGCTGATACACTTGTTATAGGTGACACTTAATTTCAAACACACTGTCGTCCCACTCACCTGGCCAAACAAGGGAATAGTCACTTTGAGCTGTCTCTCAGGTGCCAGGATCAGCCACATAACACATGCACTCAGGTCACTCCAAGACAAGTCCAGGACTGGTTCCATCATTGTCCAAGCTGGTGCGTACAACCTCAGACTTTCCTCCCTGGACCACATGACATGAAACATAGAGGAACTCTGTGATCATGTAGCCCAGCCCAGTATTACCCTGACCTTGTCTAGCATCTTACACTCACCAAAGTATGATGTCACAGTATACCAACACACTGATCATGTTTAACAGTTGGCAAACATATTGGTGTTATTCAAAGGGGATAAAGTGTCTGTCACCCTGGGGTGACATGCGCAACATGCCATGTAGCTTCCCTATGGACAGCTTGCACCTGTCACCCTTGGACTTTTGAATACTGGCTAGGGCACTTGCTGCCACCATAGTGCCTTATTTAAGTGGGGCTCAAAGGACAGAACCACCTCCATAGACATTACAGAGTACACGACACTAAGGGTAATGCTGCTCAACACCAGATGTATTACCCTCAAATTGCACCTACTCAGGAATCTCCTCAGTATGGAGGATAGCAATATCTGTGCACTAAGAGACACATGGTTCAGGCTCCCACATGCACACCAGCACTATCAGTTTGTATTTCATACCATGCTTTCTGACCACATAACTCGGAATGGCCAACACAAATAGGGGGTGTATCCATATACATCACAGATACACATACCTCTGGGTTGGTAGCACTGCACAATGCATCATGGACCATACATATGCACCTAACATTGTGCAAATCGGCCTTTTGGTTTGTTGCCTGCTACAGACCACACTCCCCAACTCAGCAACCTCACTCATCTTTCCTGGGAACATTGGACAATATGAAGGTCTCCCCAAACACCATTATACTGGGTGATGTCAAATACTCACACATTGACTGTGGATAGTACTCAGGCCACAACACCCACGACCAACAGTTGCTACTATTTCTGCACTCATATGCTATGGCACAACCGGTCACCACACCCACACGAGGGGACAACATATCGGACATGATCATCACCAACATGGGGACTCTATGTTCCACACCTGCGATATACCCCTCATTGCTAAGGGCAGAACATACTTTATCTCACTGGACATCCATATCCCGTCCCCACACCCTTCCTGGGTAATGTTGGTGAACTTCCCATAGGAAAACGTCACACTCCTCCAAACCACAGTGGTATCCTTCAGAGACCCTGGGTCAGTGGTAAGTATGGCTCAGACTGCTGTATCCTTTACATACACATTCTATAGACACCTAGTGGACTGCATGGATCATTACATCCAAAATAACAACTGGACTTATTCCTGCAATAGCAGTGGACCTGTGTGGTAGACCCCAGCCATTCATACGCTTTACAACAAATGGAGGAAGCTACTACATGATAGAGCACAATCCCAAACAGTGAAGGCATCCGTGATCTGTACTAGTAGACAGCTACAATCACTTGGGTAATTATGTCAGGCACGTTTCTAACATACAATTGCACCAGACATGTCGGACACTCACAAGTCCTTCTTCAGTCAATTCAGGTACCTGGCTGGACACTCACTGATATGCTGTGTGTTACTGCATACTGACTAAACATACCCTGAACCCACTGACATTGCCATTATCCTGGCAAACAGGTTCAGTGCAGATGTGTCCCCCACATCCCCCCTAAGGTGGTACTGTCCATACCAACAGAGTGTAACCTCCCAGACATCACGAGTAAACAGGTGAGTGCTGCCCTCCCCACAGTGGACAACACAGCATCAATGGGACCAGACGGTGTCCCAGCCTGTGTCATACACAGCCTTCACGACAGACATAACACTCACATTATGTCACTGTTCGACATAAGAGTTACTGCAGCATATGTACCCACGGAATGGCGTACAGCGATAGTGGTCCCGCTCCACTGAATACTGCCACAACAGACCACAGGCAATATTGGCCTAAAAGGCTAATTAGCCCGTTCTGCAAAGCTATGGGGTGTATTGTAATGGGACTCATGCACATAGACATGGGAAACCTACAGACACTGGGTCCTACACATTACAGCATTGTTGTGGGCAGATCTTGCCTGTTGGACCTGTTCATATTCTTTCAACAGTTACCAGGTCCATCAGTGTTGGGACGGTTGTCCACACAGCCTGCCTGGACCTTGCACAACCCTTCAACCCAATACCCCGCTCGGCCATTATGCATAGGCTCCCCAGCATCAATATCGACACATATCTGACATGATGGATTGCTACCTGGATCAGGGATAGCACCCACATGCTCAGTGTTGCAGGTGCCATGTCTGACTATACACCAATTACACATGGCATCCCACAAGGCTCAGTCTTGGGACCTCTCTTGTTCAGTATATATTTGTGTGATGTACAGGCTATCACAGGAGGGTTATGGCTGCCCATGTTCGCAATGATGACTGCAAAATGTATGCCATAATCAGCTCTCCTGCTGGCACATGCATATTCATACAGGGTCTCACAGAGATAGGTTGAATGGTGCCTGAGCCATGGTCCACGGCTACATGCCATTAGTTGCATAGTCATCCCCTTTGAGGATGCCCACACATTACCACATAGGTTGTAATCCATTACATACAGTAGTGGTTGTTACGGTTTTGGGGACACAACCTGTTCGTACTCTCACCTTTGACAATCCTATTGCCATAGTGGTTAGACAGTACGTCTACATAGCCCACGATATCCCACATGGTTTCACATGTTGATTACGTGTGGTCATTGTGCCCCTATACTCTTCACGACCATGCTTGTTTACTATGCCACATTTGGGATGTACCTTACCTGACACCTCCAGCATCTGTAATGGCCACAAATTTTATTCATCGAGCAGATGTAGGGACTCACACAGATGCCCTGCACAGTTCCGATACAGTAACTCTAGCTATACTCAGTCACTTACCACCTACACGGATGTGTTGTGTGCCTGTAGCTGCAGGCAATATCTGACCCAGACTTAGTGGACATGCTCCACCTCAGGATATCCGACTCCCTTGGAGCTACACACTCCAGGGACATATACCTCAGCACTGATATTAAAAGGAAATGCTGGGGGGACAGATTATTATCAGAAAGCCTCCACTCACTCTGGAGTGTAGTCCCAGTTTTGCATGGGCAGAGCCACCCACTGACCACCTACAGGTGACATCTTGATATGTGGATGGGTGATCACATGTTTACCCATGGGATATCTTCTGGGTCCCTGCTAGACAGAGGCACAATACACTCAACATGAATGGGCTATCTTGTGTGACCTACTATTCAGAGGCACAGTGTTCTTGTGTCTGTTGTCATATCAGTGTGTGCATAGGGCAGATTGCTGGGTAGTGAGAGGTTCCTGGGTTAACACATGCAACTGCCTGCTATGTGTGGCCCAGTGCTGTACTCCAACATGGCCTAAGTGTGTGAGCATGCCCAGTTCAGACTGTCAGTGTTCTGTTGCCTGACATTTGTCTCATGTATTCAAGTGTGTGAGCATGCCCAGTGTGACCTTTCAGTATGTTGCTGTCTGAGGTCCACTACATTTGTTGATGTATGTCCACATGTCCAGTATTAACATTTGTACTGTGTGTGTTGAAAGTCAGGTTCTATTCTTACTGCAGGACTCACCTTTGTGTCATAACTCGACAGGGATTATGCTGTGCCTGCAGGGTTTCCATGAAATACTTTGCATAGACTTATCGACACTTCTTCATACAGGCTAACCACTGCAATACTGTCATAGTTTAGTGGTTCAGCACTATGACTATAGTGCACAGTATCCTGGGTTCGAGGCCCATCACCGCTTATATTTTCATACTGAGCAGACCAGACTGCTTAGGGGCCAGTAGAGCAAATATGAGCATGTTGGCTTTTGTTCAGTTATGCCCTACCTAGACCCAGCTTGTCCAACATTGCTCAATATTAACCATCATTGCTGGACATTGGCCAGTAGTACGCTACATTGACCACATTTGTAGTAGTTGATGTGTGCGATTTTGTTTACATATACTTCATGATGGTAAATGCTGTTTAGCACTGCTTTATATTGCTTAACAAATGGCAATCATGCCTCAGGTGTTGATGCAGGGCTGCCTATGTCGGATGCACATACTACACTCCCTATACATGTTTGAAAGCAGGTAGTGTCAACGTAGGCATCCCTTTTACTATATGTGTGGGTCAGAGAGAGGTATCATTTTCAGAGTTCCTACTGAGTCAGTGTATGTGCTATGCGTTGCTTCTTTCCTGGGGCAGGCTCAGGTTGTTCCTCCTCCAGGTCACGCTCTGCCTGTGATGGCCTTGGCAATGGTGGGGGGCTGTTTGGCCCAGGCCTATGCTGGTCCTGCTGCAGCTGTTTTTGCAGGATCATATTATGTAGCATAGCACATACCATGACAATTTGGGTACATGTAGTTGGTGAGTACTGCAAGGTTCCACCAGATGTGTCCAGGCACCTGAACCATGACTTGAGCAGCCCAAACACACGCTCGATTACATTTTGTGTTTGTGCGTGTGCCTCATAATGGCGTTCCAGTTCAGGTGTGTGTGCGTTTCTGATGGGTGTCATCAGCCACAGCTCCAGTGCATAGCCAGCATCCCACACTAGGTGACCATGTGGGATGTCCCCATTGGCAAATGTCTGGTACAGCTGCGTCAGTTGCCAGATAAGGGAATCATGGTAGCTTCCAGGGCAGCCAGCACACACATTCAGTATTATGCCCTGGGCATCACACATGACCTGGCAGTTGATGGAGGGAAGCCCTTGTGGTTGAAGTAGACCCTACCCCGCTCACCGGCTGGTGCTTTGATGCGTATGTTCGTGCAGTCTATTGCACCCACTATCTCAGGGTATTCTGCTATTTGCTGGAAGAGATGCATATTGCTAGCCAATACCTCATGGGAATTGGGGAAATATACATGATCACCGACATGTGCTGACATGGCATCCAGGAACTGGTGCAGTACCCTAGATGCTGATGCCTGTGATATCCCCATCATATCACCAGTTGGTCTCTGGAAGGTACCTGTTGCTAATATTCTTAGGCCAACACATACCTTAGTTTCCACTGGGATGGGTTCCCCTTTGTTGGTTGCGTGTGTGAGGCGTGGCCTGCACAGCTCAACAATTTGCTGCAAGAGGTCTCTGTCCACTATATAGCCCTCCACTATCTCCAGCTCATGTAGCCCCTGGTAGGTAACCCTGGGCCTGTACACTCTTTTCCGTCTCCTCACTGTGGGTTGTCCAGCAGCATTTGAATTTTCACCACCCTCAGCATGTTGCATATGTCACCTTATAACAGCAATGACAGCCCCTAACATTTTTTGTCTCATTGACGCGTTTTCAGTTTTCACTTTTATTACCTTACTGCAGTGTTGCAGTGTCTCTTAAGAGAAACATAATGGACTGTTGCTTGCAGAGTTTTAAGTGCTGGGCGGGGCTGGGCTAGTGTTCTGCCTGGGTAATTGCCTGTTCTGATTGTTTTCACCTGCTAGCTCTGCTAGTACACCCTGGTAACTTCCACTATTTGGTGTGCTTCCTTTTTCCTTTCTGTTTCCTCGGGGGGGGGGAGCGCCGCGCACACAAGTGCAAACACACGCGCAGCAGCTAACATGCGCGCACACATGCTTACATGGACTAAAACGTGCTTATTCTTGTTAAAACGCACACATCGGTGCAAACACGCTTACAACTGTTTACACAGCCTTACATATGCTTACTCAAGCCTACACGCATTACACGCGTGCACACTGTCTTACTCGGGTTTACTGGCGCGCATGCACGCTCAGCAAGAAACTTTGGTGTTATCCACTGCATACACCTTTGATTTCTTGATTTTACCTGGCCTACCTGTTGACACATTTTCACTATTATGTGAATGTAAGCTGACACATGACACTCTGTTCCATTGAGCTTCACTCCTTTCATACATACCCCCGTCGTGATGTCACCTATCTTCTACTCTGTTACTCCCCTTATCCTACTCCTACACTCCACTGACTGTACTCATTTGCTATGTAAACTTGCAATTCACTATCCTAACTCTCATTTGCATAGGATTGCCTACTAATGTTTAGTTACATCTCTTAGACTGAGCTTTCCCCCTTAGCAACCTCTACTCGGTGGCCATGTTGTCTTCAGCCTGCCATTCCCTTGCATTGTAAATTCTTTTTTAGCTATAAAATCCACATTTGTGGATCTTAATTATTAATTTTCTGCTTTTTAGGGTGCAGTGTGTTTGCGCGGTGCTGCGCTACGGTTAAACCCCAGAGATCGGGATAAAAAAAAAGTTATTTTATTTTTAATTTGCATCCCTTCCTGTTGCCAATATCCATATTGTTGGCCATTGGCATGCTTCCTCCTGTACATGCATGCTTTATTTCCAGCTGACATGGCTCCGTTTTGCTATTTGCAGAACTGTACTCACTTATCAACTGAGTACGTTTCTGCAAGTAACACTACTCCTACTCGGACAGGTTCGGGTTTCCTGAATCACAAATTTACCTCATTTGCATAGCTTTTGCCTGCAATTGAGGTAATTTGCATATCCCAGCCCTGTCTGTGTATGACTAGTTTAGAGATCTCAGTTGCATGCCCCTACCGTCTGTTCCTGGATCTCTCGGCGGACATGTTGGCTGCATGGAGTCTTACTCTACTCTAAGACACTGTACAAGCCTTCATGAATCTGGCCGATTGTCTTCCCCCCTTGTACCTTTTTTAGGTAATGCCAAACTGAAAGTACGTCCGACATAGCAAATCAAAACCATTATAATCTAAAGGTATTACTGTTCAATGCTAGGAGTCTAAACAAAGAACTTCACTCCCTAGAAGCTCTCTTTACCATAGAGAATGCTGACATCAGTGTGGTCATTGAGACATGGTTTAAAGCCACGGAGAGCACAACAACAGTGCTAGGTTATAATGCCTTCCACACATTTAGACCAACTACTTCACAGGCAGGGACTAAAGGTAGAGGTGTCTCTATTAACATCAAAGATTAATATACTTCAAGGCTGGTCAAACAGGTCAGTGCACCTGAGCTGCTCCATGTCCATATCACCATATGCAAAATTCAGTGCCACTTCCTTGCAAGTAATAGGTCCCATTCTATGACTCAGGAAATCCATACCATGTATTTAAACATATTAGAAATACTAACCATCTAACTCAATACCATATTCATTAGTGACTTTAATTATCTCACTATCAGCTGGGAAATCCTATATGACACCAAATGTACATGCACAGAGATTCCTGGATTTTAAAACACAAACTCCCTGGACTAGGTAGTCAATACACCAACCAGGGGTGCAACCATACTGGACCTGGTCCTCACTAATATGGGAGAGTGCTGCACACACCCCTACTGTAATTCCTTCCCTGGTAAGGTCAGACCACAAAATGGTCTCCGTTGAAGTAAAAATAAAAGCTGGACCCCCAGCTAAACCTGGAATATTCAGGAACTATTCTAAGGCTACCCACTGCTATTAAGTGAGAACCTGGCACAATTCCAAGTCTCCATAAACCCTGAGGACACTACTGTCTGTGCAGAACTGTTCACCAAAGCTCTGTACAATCATGATAATAGCTGCATAGAGGCAGTTGTACCCAGCAGGAAGAACTACAGAACTAACAAAAAACAAGCCATCCTGGTAGAATCACAAAATCAAAAGACTGTATAACAGAAGGAAGAAAATCATGGCAAAAATTAGATTAGGAAGTGCAGCCCCCAGCAGGATAAAAGCACTCTCCTCAAACTAAACAAAACTCAGAGGACAAATAAAGTCTACCAAAGCCAAATTTGAGGTAAGTTTGGCCTCCCAGGCCAAGGACAACCACAAAGCATTCTTTAGCTATGGCTGCAACCTCAAAGGCAATGCACAGTTGTTTACAGAGTTCATTGTAAATGGAGCCACTTATACTGGGCCAGAAGACATAGTAAACCTCCTGGCTGATAAATTCAGCTCCAATGTTACCCCCTCTCTCGCTCTCAAACTTCCCTCAAGAAATATCATCAAATATAAATCCTCCTACTATTATTATTATTTAACAGGTCCTTAATATTTTCTCTAACACCAACAACACTGCATCAATGGGACCAGACAATATCCCAGGATGCCTTCTAAATAGCATGAAACATGACCTGTCAGGCTCTCTGGAATTACTATTTAACTGTAGCCTCCAAACAGGTTTCATACCTCATGAATGGAGAAAGGCAACAGTCATCCCTCTGCACAAAGGTAGGCCATTTACAGACCCTGGAAACTACAAACCCACAAGTCTCACTAATCTCATATGTAAAGCCATGGAAATAATTATCATGGAGATCATCAATAGAGATATAGTAAACCTCCAGACACTGGACCCAACTCAATTTGGTTTTGTCAAGGGCAGATCATGCCTTCTCAACCTGGCAGACTTTTTTGAGAAGATTACCAAAGCAATGGATGAGGGCAAATTCATTTACACTACCTACCTTTACCTGGTCAGGGCATTTGACACAATACCCCACTTGAGCATTGTTGACAAACTCATAAGGTTAGGTACAAATGCGTATGTCACCCAGTGGATAGCCAACTGGCTCACAGACAGTACCCAGGAAGTTAGAATTGGGGAGTCCACCTCTACAAAGAGGCAAGTCACAAGTGATGTCCCTCAGGGATCAGTCCTTGGACCACTTCTTTTTGGCATTTACTTCTCAGAAGTCAAGGCCAATGTCAGTGGTCTCTAGCTGACTAAATTTGCCAAAGATTGCAAATTAGGAGCTGTCATTGAATCTCACACTGACACAAATGTTCTCCAGGAAGGGCTCACACAGACAAACAACTAGTATCAGAGCCATGGACTAAAACTAAATGCCAAGAAATGCATAATAGTATCCTTTGGGAAGTCATCCATCCCTGGTAACTGTCATATTGAAAACACACTTTAGAGTTGAGTCAGTAGCCAGGGACTTATGGACACACATAGATAGTATTCTAGCCATGATCATCATGTGTCTACAGTGGTGAGGAAATCATTTTATGTTGCACAACTTATAAACAAAGGTATGACATCTAAGTCCAAGGAAGTCTCATTGTTCCACTGTATTCAGCATTCATCAAACCTATCATTGAGTACAATATCCCCTTTGGTATGTACCTAACTAAGCATATCCAACAATTGGAACACCTACAGAGGTTTATCACTAAAAGACTATAGGGCGTAAGTAAAATGTCCTATGCAAAATGCCTCAAGGCGCTATCCCTGTATTCTGTCTCCTACCAGCTTTTGAGGGGAGATCTATGCCTGGCATAAAGGGCATTGTCAGACCCCACTCTGATGGAACTCCTGTATATCCACAAAACAAACAGCACCACAATTACCCATTCTACAAACTTAAACCTTGCCTGTGATATAAATAGGACTTGCTAAAGAGATAGGTATGTATCCAAGAGACTACCCCATCTATGGAACAGCCATGTGAAGCAGAGTTCCTCCCTAATCCAATTCAAGTGCAACTTGGACAATTGGATGGGAAACTGGAAATTCATCACTGGTTTGGCAACTATGACTCTAATGGACAAAGGTAACCTATAAATGGTTCATCTCCCAGCTCCATGCTTACACTTATCAAGGGTATCAGAACTTGTCAGAGATTTGGGATGCATGGCTAGGCTTAAAAAGGCCCTTATGGTCCTTAACCTAGTAAACACCTATGAACCTGTTAATGCCCATAGGTTGGCAGCACCGCTGCCGAGGTTTAGCCAATTTTTGTTTCGATGAGGAGGAAGTATCTATGCTAGCCAAGATTCATCTTGGCCAAGAAGAAAAACATTCTTGAATTGTTCGGGATTGACTTGGTTTTAAACGCAAGCCTGTCAATTCATAAAGTGATCAGTAATGCTGCCTGAATATTCATTCACTACTTTGAAAAGCAGTTAGCACAGTATTGATGTTTCAGCCTCAAAGGGACAGGATTTGTTTCTGAGTTCTGGGCTCTGTCCATATGGATTTTCCAAGCTCTGATCATGCTTCTAATGATTTTTTTCATGTACAATGCTTTTCTCCCACCTTTTTAAAACATGCTAATTGACCAGCTGTCTACAGCAGTTGCTTTCACTCTTCTGGCCTAAGTTGTGGTTGTAAAAATATGTGTGTAGAGTTGGCTGACTTATCTCAATAAAATAAATTAAGTACTATACCAAATTAAAACTGATAATGAACTAAAGAAAGAAAAGTCACCATTAAAGAAAGGGCCTACTTTTCAAGGTATATAGCTTTCTGCAAAAATCCTTGTACAATCTTGTCATAGTCCTTATCAACAAGCCTTTCAAGGAATGCAAAACCATAAAATCTTGGGAAGAAGCAATACACCTTCTATGTAACTGAAGCAGTGAAGAAATATCAGCAACTGCAGGCCAATGTGGTTACTAAACTCACTTCCAAAGTAATGGAAAATTGAGTGTAGATGACAAACACACTTATTTAAAGCCCAATACCTATTGAAAGACTCTCTGTATGGTTTTGGATCATAGGAAAGAGTAAGGAAAGGTGTTTGACACCATCCCACACCAGGGTATTGTAGATAAACTATCCCAGATAAATGTAAATCCCTAGGTAACTCATTGGATAGCAAACAGGATTACAAACAGAACCCAAGAAGTTATGGTGGATAGCAATATTTCCTCCAAAGACCTGTCACTAACAGCACCCCAAGTTCAGTCCTCGGGACTCTCATTTTTGGCATTTATTTCTCAGAGGTCAGAACTAATGCTAAGAATTTGTGGCTGATCAAGTCTTCAGATGGCTTCAAACTTGATAACTTCATACATTCCCCAGAAGACATCAAGATCCTCTGAAATGGCCTTTCCTAAAACCAAAAGTTGGCATCAAAACCTTGGACTAAAACTGAGTGCCAAGAAATGTATAACAGTATCCTTTGGCAAGCAAGAAGTTGCTTGTAACTATAACATTGACAATGTTGTGTCTTTCGGCTTTTCCCAGTTAGGGGTCACCACAGCGGAACTCCGGTCTGCTAATGATTGGCAGTAGATGTTTGTGTGCAGAGTTACCAGCCCTGATGCACAACCTTCAACGAAGGTACACCCATTCACACGTCTCCACACAGAAGACGCTTTAGCTGAGAATCGAACAGGACGACATCTTACTGTGAGGTGACAACGCTACTGCAGCACCACCACGGCAGTATAACTATAACATTGACAATACACCCCTGAAAACTGACACAGGGACCTGGTAACCTATATTGACAATGAAATGTCCTTTGATCACTATAAATCCACTCTTGTAAGAAAGTGCGTTTTCATTGCTAGGCTTATTACTATGGGTATGGTAGCCATGTCAACGGATATGATCATCCCACTGTATTCCACACACATTAGGTTGATTATTGAGTACAATTCCCCTTTCAATATGTACCAGTCCAAATATTTGACACAACTCAAATGCCAATAATACTTTCTTATAAAGAAAATCAAGGTCTTACATCTTAAAGAAACTATACAGACCAAATCAAAACCTTGTCCCTCTTCTTAGTGTCATACAGGCCTTGCAGACAGAGTCTCAACAGATCTGATTTTGTCTTGTTTGGAAATGTCCTCCTCTCCACATAAAGCAAAGTACTTCTTTTACACTATTCAGACATAACCTGGATGAATGGATGAGTAATCACAAATTCACCCCCTGGTTTAGCACCCTAGTCCCTCATGGATAGGGGGAAAAATGTAAATGTTCTGCTCATTTTTGGGTTATTAATACTTAAAACAGAAGGGCTAAACACTTCAAGGGAATATATGACTAGAGTTTTAAAGACCTTCATGAATCAATGGCTAAGTAAGTTACCATGAATTTATGAACCTATGAACAAAGTGAACTGTAATCATCCTTTCCATCTTGTAGCAGAAAATGCTCCTTGGACCAGTTCCCCTACCTAGTTAATGAGTTGGAAAGAAAGAAAAAAGAAAGAAAGGAGGGAGGGAGCAAAGAAACAATGGTGGACAAGGTAAATGATCCACAGGCAATTAATGAATGGGCATACAAATGAAGTTTTTTAAAACAAAATTATTTACACATGGCCCTTATTCTAATTAACAAACCAAATACATCTACATCTGTAAGAATTTGCAGGGATGTCTGAGAATAACTATACCCTAACAAAAACTGTTGTTTTACCTGTGAACAGAGAAACTAAATTGGAGCTGTAGATGTTTTCAGACCATTGATCTGGAGAATGATGAATCAAATATCTTGGAATGTATGTCGCAGACATTATAATTATCATCATTTTCCAAACCCCATGTCATGCTAACTGTTGTAGAGGTACTATGCTGATCAAGCATATGGAGATCAAGCTTCCCTAGATTCAGAACAACCTCTAGCTCATCCTGTAGGTACCCCAGGCATTCTCAGACAATATTCAACGTATTCAGTGTGCACTGACCTACCCTTATTAATGGTTTCAATAACCTTCTTGAAGAAATCAACCAGGTTAAGTAAGTAGGAGTTTTCCTTAACAAATTCACATTGGATTGGGTCAAGAGTTCGTAACTTACCCATGTCCTTATTTATTAATTCCATAATGATTTTTTTTTCCATAGGCTTATAGATAAGGCTGGTCAAACTTATGTGTCTACCATTTCCTGGTTTTGATGATGTCCTTCCTTTGTGGAAGAGGATGGCAATTGCTGTCCTCCATATAACAGAAAACCTGTTTGGAGGCTAACATTCAATAGCCTCTGTAGACAGTTTGTGCCAGTAAGCAGCCCAGTATGTTTTCCTGACTTCATAGAAGCATTATTTTTGACCTTTAACACTGCCTTGGAGACTTGTTCATGGGAGATTTGATGGGGGATGTGTAGATGTGGATACAAGTTCAAGGAATATAAGAGAAGAGAGGGGAGTGAAGACAGAACTAAATTTATCTGCTAGCAGATTGGCCATGTCCTGTGCATCTGAGTATGTGATATCACTTATTATTATCTATGCACAGTACTGGGCATTGTCTTTAAGGTTTGTAATATAGGTAAAGAAGGCTTTGTGTTTGCCATTTGCTTGTGTGGCATTTTCTTTACTCCTCGTGTCAAATTGCATAATGTCAACAAAGTGAACTGGTATGTATTTTTTGTCAAAAATGGCTGTCATCAAATGCTGAAACTATCAATGTTGGGAACATCAAAATTTCCACATGGTGTGTGAGGCTTGCTTTTGTGAGGGTAGGTGGTGTTGTTAACTAATGACACAACTTTTGGATTTACCAAACATTTTATCATTAAGGGTAGGAGTGAATGTGCAAGTGTTTGTGGGTTGAGGTTAGAATAAGTGCTATATAGGTGGATAGATTCAGTGTTTTGCGTGTGTGTGTGTGTGTGTGTGTGTGTGTGTGTGTGTGTGTGTGTGTGTGTGTGTGTGTGTGTTATTTCTGAGTATCTGTGTAGTGGTAAAAATAGGGAATTTTTTTTGTAAAGTACTATTTAGGACTGGGGTTAGGGGCAGCAGCAGCTAAAGTTACGGTTAGTACACATGGTTAAGGTAACACATGGAGATGAAGCAATAATATCTGTCCTATGCAAACTCACAGCTGACATGGGCATCTAGGTATGATAAACATACATTTTCATATATATTTTAATATAAAACATTTTTATACCCATTTAAATTATTAATTTGGTGTACAAGTCATAGCATTTCAGTTATATTACATGCTAGTATGCAATTTTCAAAAGTAATCATTTATTGCCCCTTCTGTCAGACTGCTGTGTGGGATTATACAATTCCTTAGTAAATGTTGTTTAGCAGACATTTTCATAAATCACATTTAGAATCCGAGCTATGCACATTCAGTGCCACAATTCAAATAACGTTAGTCCTTATCTGATGTCTTTAAATTTTGATTTGACAGTGTTAAGTTTTATTAGAGTTATGGGTACAGGTTACATTGTTTCATCTTTAGTAGAGTTATGGGCACAAGTCACATTGTTTCATCTTTCCTTGACTTTTTAGTGGGATATATCATACTGTCAGTTTCTATCATAAATGTTTACACTTATGGAGTCTTTTTTTTTTTTTTTTTTCAATTTTTGATAATATTTTCTGCAGAGTCTGCTTCCTTTGAAGGTCAGAGGTCATGGTGAGATAATTTCCACTAGTAGGATTTTGAAGACTTTAAAGGACAAGGTTTCTGTAAAGGAGTATAAGGAGGTACATAATTTCCTCCCTTGGATGAGCACATTTGATGCTCAGGTAACTACATGACATTTTATAAGATCGTTGTTAGGTAAACTTGTTAATTTCATTTTATTTGCTGAGCATTTAATCAGCCTGCAATTTCAATATTATAGACAATTATCTCTTATGTAATGGGAAATTTGAAAATGGCATATGGTAAGGTTAGAGAGTCTGATCCTCTGCATACCTCTCAACTGTATAGATTTTCACAGAATGTCCAGATTTTTGCCTCATATTTTTGGTCTGTTTCTCATAAAATTGTGGTTGCTGGTGCATTGTTGGTAAATCATTGAGAGTTGAAATCAGAACATAATGACAGACATTTGAGTTTCAAGCTTCATACCCTTCAGAAAATTCATGATAATTCAAAGCTTGTTTATCTATCAGTTTTTTAAGTTTGTATGAGCAATACTTTAAAAGTATTCTTATTTTTAGGCCTCTGTCCCCCTTTAGGGCTTTGTCCAGATTTTTTCCTCTAAAGGCTTGAGAGACATGACCCTCAGGAGTGATAGCACTATGAAGGTTTAGAAAAATACCGTATGGTAAGGTTTTCTCTATTGGTAATGTCATGAAGCAGATGAAAGCACCGCAATTTATTGTTCATATTTGTTTGGCCATTAGGAATGTTAACTCAGCATTTAGCACTCCCATCCAATTTTGGGTCAAACAACTCTTTCAAGGTTTACTAGAGGCATATGACATTCAGAGTAAGTTTTATTAAGTTTTACTTACTGGATGTGGGGTCCAAATGTTGAAAGCAAATGCAGTTCCTGATTAAATATTAATTTGTTCACTCCAGCAGAGCTCAGGCTGATAGCTACTTTCATTAGAACAATGGTCATCCTGCTATGTCTTTTACTAAAATCATATCTGCAATAGATACTCTTAAGGCTTGAAATGAAACAGCCATGCAAAAAAGTCAAAACATGAAATATTGTTTTGCACACACATCTCTTCGTAATGCTACAAGTACTCACATTCAGACTTACAAGCCTGGTGCTGTAACTGGAAGTAGTTGCAGCACTTATGTGCATTTTTAGTAAACTGTGAGAATATCTCAGTAATTATAACAGCTAGACAAATTGCATTTACAACAAATTTTGAGCATCAAGGTATTAGCTTCAAAATGAGAAATCAAACAGTTTATAACAGAAACAAGAATAGTCACATTTTTAATTTGCACTTGCTTTAATGAGAAAGAAGAAATGTGGAGCAAAGGAGGTTTCTGCTTACTACCAAGTACAGGTTCATAGGTTCATAGGTTCATACTAGGCTATCTGCCCTAGGGCATTTATAAGCCTAGCCAGAGTTGTGCGGCTTTCACCACCCCTTAGGTTGAAGAATACTATACCCATTAGTTTGCCGTGCCTCTGTCCAGCAGTGATACAGAGATGATCCCCGGGGTAAACCTACGATCTCCCATCCACTGGTCAAGATTCCTCGTGAACAGAGCCAGCGAGGTGCTCTGTCTCACATGGACTGGGATTCTGTTCCACAACATAGGGAGTCTCTGGGTGACGAATCTGTCCCTCCAGCACATCCTATTTATATCCGTGTTGAGGTTTAAGTCTCTTGCTATTGTGGCTCTGGTGGATTTGGATTTTTTGAGGTGGAGCATGTCCATTAATTCCGGGTTGGACATGGCCTTGTATGTCAGGCACAGGTCACCTCTGAGCAGACGGTATGCAACTGAATAGAGCTGGAGTTTCTTCAGTCGGGCAGCATATGGCATATTTTTGAGCCCCTTTATCCTTTTGGTGAGGAACTTTTGGGGTCTTTCCAATTGCTGCAGGTGTCGGGTTAGATACATTCCGAATGGGGCATTGTACTCAATCATTGGCCTGATAAGTGAAGAGTACAGGGGAACAATGACCTCCCTTGATCTGGATGTGAATCCCTTCATAATCAGGTGGGCAATGTAGAAGGTCCTCCTAACCACTTTGGCAATGTGAGTGTCAAAAGAAAGGTTACTGTCAACTTGGGTCCCCAGGTCCCTGATAACCTCTTCTGTGCTTAATGGATTGCCACCTATGTGGTAACTTGGGGTTACTTGTTTTTACCAAAGGGTATGACTATACATTTTTTGGCATTTAGCTTAAGGCCATGGCTCTGGCACCAGTTATCCATTTCTATGAGACCTCTCTGAAGGATATCTGTGTCTGATGGATTTTCAGCTATGGCGCCCAGTTTGCAGTCATCTGCAAACTTTGTCAGCCACAATCCTCCTATGTTTGCCTGCACTTCTGAAAAGTAGATGCCGAACAAGAGGGGGCCCAGGACTGAGCCCTGTGGGACACCGCCAGACCGGCTTGAAGTCTGACATGGCACCAGCAACTCTAACCCTGTGGGTTCTGTCCTTGAGCCAGTTTGCAACCCATCTTGTGACATATGGGTTTACATTTAAGCTGGTGAGCTTTTCTATGATACCCGAGTGGGGTATTGTATAGAAAGCTTTTGCAAGGTCAAGGTAGGCTGTGTGAACTGCCTTACCCTCATCAATGGCCTTGGTGACTGTTTCAAAAAAGTCGACCAAGTTCAAGAGGCATGATCTGCCCTTGACATAGCCGAATTGGGTAGGATCCAATGTCTGTAGGTCCCCTATGTCTTTATTTATGAGTTCCATTATGATCCTCTCCATAGCTTTGCAGACCAGGCTTGTTAAGCTTATGGGCGGTAATTACCAGGGTCCGTGAGAAGCACCGCCTTTGTGGAGTGGGACCACAGTTGCCGTACGCCACTCTTTGGGTACGTATCCTGTGGTAAGGCTAAGATTAAACAGCAGCCTTATGTGTGGGTTTAGTTCCTTATTGAGTTTGTGTAGCACACAGCTGGGGACACCATCTGGTCCCATTGATGCTGTGTTTTTAGCTTTAGAGAGAGCAGCTCTCACCTGGGCATTTGAGATGATTGGGAGGCTACACTCTGCTGGGATATATATTTCTCCTTTTGGGGGGGAGGGGAGAAATTTTCACTGAACCTGTCTGCCAGTATGTTTGCAATGTCTGTGGGTTCAGTGATTTTTGTATCATTTTGGACTAATTCTGAGCATATCTGGGAGTTTCCACCCAGATTTCTAACATAAGCTAAAGAAGGCCTTATGATTGTCTTTTGAGTCCTTGGCAATTTTTCTCTCAAAGTTGGCCTTGGATGATTTTATGAATGATCGTAGTTTTTTACTAGTATTGATCAGAGATGTTTTCCCTTTTAGGGATTTTGCTCTATCTTGTAGTAACTTTCTCCTCTTGTTGTCAAGTTTGTTTATGGCTGGGGTCCACCAGATTGGGCGCTTGCCTTTGGTGGAAAGGGTCTTGATTTTATTTGGGATTGCTTGATCCATGCAAATCTGGAGGTGCTCGTAGAAAGCATTTGTAAGGGATTCAGCAGTGTGGGTTGTGGTTTCCAATGGCTCAGGGGCCTTGAAGGATACCACACCAGTCTTAAGAAGTGTGAAGTTGGCTTTTGAGAAGTTCTTCACTGTGGTCTTTTGTTGGGGGTGGGGCGGATGTGGATCTCCAGTGAGATTAGTTTATGGTCTGATCTCACCAATGAGGGATATACTTCCGGTGTGGAGCATTTTGTCCCCATGTTTGTGATGATCAGGTCTAGTATATTTTCACCTCTTGTGGGAATGGTGACAAGTTGCTCCATAGCATTTGAGTTTATGAACTCCAGGAACCTTTGGGCTAGGGTATTGGGGCTTGAGTAATGTTCCCAGTCTATGTTTGGGTAGTTGAAGTCACCCAATATGATGGTGTTTGGAGAGACATTTATACTCTCCAGTGTCTTCAGGAAGGCTGTGTGGGGTTCCTGAGTTTGAGAGGGTGGCCTGTAACATGTTACAAACTGTAGAGCAGTTTTGCCTATGGTTAATTGCACCTGAATGGTCTCTGATGCTTCGTGAGTTGCCACCAGCCTGGAGGTGTGGGTATCCTTGATGAATATGGATACACCCCCTCCTTTTGTGGTACGGTCCGGGTTTTGGGGCCGGAACACATGATATGAGGTAAAACCTGATAGTGCCGGGGTGCTCTCAGGAGCCTTGAACCAGGTTTCAGTCACAGCACAGACATCGATGTTCTCCATACTGAGGAGGGCTTTGAGGGTGTGCATCTTGAGATTTAGACTTCTGGCATTGAGCAGCATGACCCTTAGTTTTTTTCCATTATTGTTTTCTAGGGTGGTGGGTTTAGAATTTGAGCCTTGTCTAAAAAAGGCACTATGGGGGTGGCAAGAGCCTTTGCCAATATCCGGAAACCCAGGGGTGACAGGTGCAAGCTGTCCCTTGCGGCAGCGTGGCTTGTCAAGCATGTCATTCCAGGCAGACAGACATTGATCCCTTAGAATGACACCAGAAATTAAGCCAATTATTAAAACTGATCATTTTGTCTCTGTATTGTGGCATCATTCTTGGTGAAGGTAGGATACTGCTCGGGGTCAGGGTCATACCAGCCTGGGCTACATAATCTGAGAGCTCCTTTATGTCTCTTTTCATGTAGTCCAGGGAGGTACGTCTCAGGTCATTCACACCGGCATGGACAATGACTGAGTCATACTTGTACTTGCTGTGGAGTGACCTGAGTGCTTGTGTTATGTGGCGGATTCTAGCGCCCGACAGGCAGCTTACTGTGACCCTCTCCTTGTTCAGTCTGGTGAGTGGGACGTCAGTGTGTCTGACTATGGAGTCACCTATGACAAGTGTGTCTGGCATTGTGTTCAGCCTTAAGGGCTGTGACTGATTTGCACACTGACTTTGTGATCTATGTGTTGCTTGTGTTATGTCATGAGGTGGCAGTTGTTTGGGTGTCTGCTTTGGAGGCCTCTGCTGTTTTGGTAGATTTTTGATCAGTGCCTCTGAGTATGTCTTTGTGTGTTTATGTGTTTGATTTGTAGTTGTGATAGTTCTATGTGAGACTGGGTTTATGGTGTGTGTGGTTACCTTCTCCTCCTGTCTGGTCTTGCCAGTCCTGAGTTGAGAGAGCTCAGCCTCCAGTTTGGCTATATAGTTGCATCTCACGCATGTATTTGTGTTTTGTGGGAGGAGGAGAGGGTTGTCTGTGTACATGAGGCAATTGTAACATTGCCTCAATATTCCCAGATTCACCATCTGAGCAGGAGAGGACGCTAGCAACTGACCCTTTGACATGCTAGAAGAAATGAAAAAGTTTGCTGTGTAACTGAGTCAGAAAGGACCTATAGGGAAGTGGGTACTCAAGGGGGTTTTAAGCTAGTGAAGTACTTTCTATAATATAGAAGTGCTTTACCTGGCTAAAAAATGCTTTAGGAACAAGTGCTGAGCTTTACAGATAGAGAATAGACTGTTTAGATTACAAGTACAGCAGTTCTAAGGGAAAAAATGAAGAGCAGACTTTACGGAGCCAGAAATAGTTTAACCTTGTTTAACAGGCGCTGCCCGATGGTGCTCTAGTGGCAACTGCGCGCTAAATGCAGAAAAGGCAATAAGTCAGTAGTACAGGCTAGCACACTTTAGTGGGCAGCCAAACAATTAAATTAAACAGCAAACAAACACTTTTCGACTTGAATTAGACTAATTTCGACTAAAATGTACTTTTAAGTGCAGATAATAAAAATGCAGTAAATAACTATGAAAACAGTTAAAGCTTGCTCTAGGTAAGCAGTAGAAGGTAAAACAAATATAAAAACAGCAGGATACTTAATCAGGAAAGCAGTCGCTTTTTTTCAGTTCTCTGTAGCCAGGAAGACTCAACAGGACCACGTGGAGCTGTGTCTGAGCAATATGGCTTCAAAAAAATGCCAGAGGCAGATTTTAACCAGGGAACTTCAAAAGAGCTAGAAATGGTCAAAAATGACCAATTACTACAGCTTCTTGTGCTGAGATCACTTCCCTCAAGGATAGGTAGGCTATTCAAGGCTCCCCACTCCCACTGGTGAGCTAAGAAACTTCCTTCTATCCAAGTAAGGCAATGGACAACACAGGAACTACAACACAGCCCAGGATACAGCAAGGCCTGTAAACTGGTCTAACTAGTTTAGGAGAGGCAGGAAAACAAGGAATATTTTTTTTGTTTTTTTGTTTTTAAATAGAAACACACAGAAATGCAGAAAAGGCAATAAGTCAGTAGTACAGGCTAGCACACTTTAGTGGGCAGCCAAACAATTAAATTAAACAGCAAACAAACACTTTTCGACTTGAATTAGACTAATTTGACTAAAATGTACTTTTAAGTGCAGATAATAAAAAATGCAGTAAATAACTATGAAAACAGTTAAAGCTTGCTCTAGGTAAGCAGTAGAAGGTAAAATAAATATAAAAAAACAGCAGGATACTTAATCAGGAAAGCAGTCGCTTTTTTCAGTTCTCTGTAGCCAGGAAGACTCAACAGGACCACGTGGAGCTGTGTCTGAGCAATGTGGCTTCAAAAAAATGCCAGAGACAGATTTTAACCAGGGAACTTCAAAAGAGCTAGAAATGGTCCAAAATGACCAATTACTACAGCTTCTTGTGCTGAGGTCACTTCCCTCAAGGACAGGTAGGCTATTCAAGGCTCCCCACTCCCACTGGTGAGCTAAGAAACTTCCTTCTATCCAAGTAAGGCAATGGACAACACAGGAACTACAACACAGCCCAGGATACAGCAAGGCCTGTAAACTGGTCTAACTAGTTTAGGAGAGGCAGGAAAACAAGGAATATTTTTTTGGTTTTAAATAGAAACACACAGAAATGCAGAAAAGGCAATAAGTCAGTAGTACAGGCTAGCACACTTTAGTGGGCAGCCAAACAATTAAATTAAACAGCAAACAAACATTTTTCGACTTGAATTAGACTAATTTCGACTAAAATGTACTTTTAAGTGCAGATAATAAAAAATGCAGTAAATAACTATGAAAACAGTTAAAGCTTGCTCTAGGTAAGCAGTAGAAGGTAAAACAAATATAAAAAAACAGCAGGATACTTAATCAGGAAAGCAGTCGCTTTTTTTCAGTTCTCTGTAGCCAGGAAGACTCAACAGGACCACGTGGAGCTGTGTCTGAGCAATATGGCTTCAAAAATGCCAGAGGCAGATTTTAACCAGGGAACTTCAAAAGAGCTAGAAATGGTCCAAATGACCAATTACTACAGCTTCTTGTGCTGAGATCACTTCCCTCAAGGACAGGTAGGCTATTCAAGGCTCCCCACTCCCACTGGTGAGCTAAGAAACTTCCTTCTATCCAAGTAAGGCAATGGACAACACAGGAACTACAACACAGCCCAGGATACAGCAAGGCCTGTAAACTGGTCTAACTAGTTTAGGAGAGGCAGGAAAACAAGGAATATTTTTTGTTTTTTTGTTTTAAATAGAAACACACAGAAATGCAGAAAAGGCAATAAGTCAGTAGTACAGGCTAGCACACTTTAGTGGGCAGCCAAACAATTAAATTAAACAGCAAACAAACATTTTTCGACTTGAATTAGACTAATTTCGACTAAAATGTACTTTTAAGTGCAGATAATAAAAAATGCAGTAAATAACTATGAAAACAGTTAAAGCTTGCTCTAGGTAAGCAGTAGAAGGTAAAACAAATATAAAAAACAGCAAGATACATAATCAGGAAAGCAGTCACTTTTTTTCAGTTCTCTGTAGCCAGCAAGACTCAACAGGACCACGTGGAGCTGTGTCTGAGCAATATGGCTTCAAAAAATGCCAGAGGCAGATTTTAACCAGGGAACTTCAAAAGAGCTAGAAATGGTCCAAAATGACCAATTACTACAGCTTCTTGTGCTGAGGTCACTTCCCTCAAGAACAGGTAGGCTATTCAAGGCTCCCCACTCCCCTGGTGAGCTAAGAAACTTCCTTCTATCCAAGTAAGGCAATGGACAACACAGGCACTACAACACAGCCCAGGATACAGCAAGGCCTGTAAACTGGTCTAACTAGTTTAGGAGAGGCAGGAAAACAAGGAATATTTTTTCGTTTTTTTTGTTTTTAAATAGAAACACACAGAAATGCAGAAAAGGCAATAAGTCAGTAGTACAGGTTAGCACACTTTAGTGGGCAGCCAAACAATTAAATTAAACAGCAAACAAACACTTTTCGACTTGAATTAGACTAATTTCGACTAAAATGTACTTTTAAGTGCAGATAATAAAAATGCAGTAAATAACTATGAAAACAGTTAAAGCTTGCTCTAGGTAAGCAGTAGAAGGTAAAACAAATATAAAAAAACAGCAGGATACTTAATCAGGAAAGCAGTCGCTTTTTTTTAGTTCTCTGTAGCCAGGAAGACTCAACAGGACCACGTGGAGCTGTGTCTGAGCAATATGGCTTCAAAAAAATGCCAGAGGCAGATTTTAACCAGGGAACTTCAAAAGAGCTAGAAATGGTCCATGCATGATTTTACAGTTAATACATTTAGATATGGAGTATTGTGATGATGCAGGGGAGCTTGCCCCCAGCAAAAAAAGTTTTTTTTTGTTTGTAATACTAGTAAAGTTATTAAGAAGCACAGATGACTTAATAGTTTTGATTATTCTCAGTATGGTGCTTCATAAACTGCTATATCTCTGCACCCATAACAGGCAAAGGCCAAGTAGCAATTGCAAATGTGTCTAAAATAATGTGAATTTTCTGTTGATACTTTACAATGTGGTCTATGTGATACATGGTACTAATTAGTTACAGTAGTATGATATATCATAAATAACTTCAAAAAACAGCTTAATTCCTACCTTTTTCAAAACAGAATTTGCAACTGCACTCTTCTGCCTATAAACCCTAAGCTTTCTACTCCATTCGCCCCAGACTAACCTCCTCCTACTCTGCTTCTTATTCCTTTCTAAAGTATTGCACTTAGTGAACAGCATATTACACTTAGTGAACAACATATTACACTTAGCGAACAGCATATTACACTTAGTGAACAACATATTACACTTAGTGAACAACATATTACACTTAGTGAACAACATATTACACTTAGTGAACAACATAGTAAAACATGCATTACTCATGTGATGCCTTTCGTACCAAACTAAAAATTGAAATTGTTGTATTTCTTTCTGTTGTAACTACCTGTTTTTTTTTTAGTTATTCAGATTACCCATTAACTTTCCATGTTAATTGATTTCATTTTAGTAAACATAATATTTGAATTGCTGAAATTCCTTGTTTTGGAGCTTTTCTCCCCGGGCCTCCACTGAAAACGGGCTACCAATGCCCAGTGGACCCCCCCGGTAATCAAACTGAAATAAATAATTAATAAATAAATAAATAAATAAATAAATATCATATTTCATTATTAGCTACACAGAAAGTATCATATCATTAGCTCTGTTTATGGTAAGCATTCCAGGTTGATGCAGTTTGTTTTCATTCAGATGTCATTGGCAGTAACAGTAAATCATTTGCAGCAAAATCATATGACTTATACCAAAAATGCTAAAATATGTCAATCTTCATAACTATAAACAAATGTCAATCTTCTTTTCACTATAGCCCAAATTTACAGCTTGCGCACGTGCACACACACACACACACACACACACACACACACACACACACACACACACACACACACACACACACACACACACACATATTCTAATGCCCACTGCATCATTGTCTTTCAAACGTTAAAATATTAATGGAAATGTTTAAAAAACATTAAATGTATTATTATACAAATGTATTATATCTTAATTTCTTCAAATTCCTTTAACTTGATAGTTATATCAGACTATATACTTTTGGCATATATATTTGGAATTCTGAAATGAACTCTCATAAAGCAGACTCCTTAATACTTAGGAGAATTTGTTAGCAAAATTATTATAAAACTTGCATTTCCTTAACCATCAGTATCATCCTGTGGCCCATTTTCAAAGATCCTTTCTTTCACATATGCTCATCTGTACCCTGATATGACAATCTTGAGAATATCAAATCATTTCTTTCTGCTAATAAAATATTAATGCAAATGTTAAAAATATACCATACTTCAAATGACATTGTGCCAAGCAAAACATTGCTGTACCAAGCAAAGTTTAATAGTTTCATTTCTGTTAGTATGTATAATTCCCATAGCCATAGCCCACAGTGATCTGACTAAGCTGAAGGAAACACTGTTGTTCAAGGGGGGGGGTAATTAGCTGTATTTCATCGATAGTGCTTCAGCCCTTATCACAAAGGCAGCATCGGCCTTCAGTTTTGAGTGTTGATACTGCTAAACTTTACCTCCTTAGCCCTTTTCTAGCCATGCTTCCAGTTTAAACACAGGATGCCTGAACATTATAGTGATATCAAATTTAAAAAGGAAACTAATGTCCTTTATGAACATACCATGAAACACCCTCAAAATGCTTTTTTATTCATTAGTACTGAAAAATTGTAGCAACTGCGGTGGTGATGCTGCAGTAGTGTTGTCGCCTCATAGCAAGACGTTGTCCCATTCGATTCTCAGCTAGAGCGTCTTCTGTGTGGAGGCATACATGAATGGGGTGTGCCTTCGTTGAAGGTTGTGCATCAGGGCTGATAACCCGGTATGTAAAAATCCACTACCAATCATTAGCGGACCGGAGTCCCGCTGTGGTTGTCATATTTTATCACAGATTTAAAGAACATGTGTAAATAAACAATGTTTTTTCACATACAGGATTTGTTTTTTGCTACCATATATACTAAATGTTGGCTATTTTGTATTGTTGGCATTTCATTGTTAGACAAATTTTAGAAAAGGCTGCCAACATGATGTTAAGAATTTGTATTTAATTTCTATATGCTATGGTTGTCTTAGATTTTATTACTGAGGAAAGCTGTGTGGGAACCTCTGGAACAGATCTAAAATTCCAGTTACATGTGATTTTATACTATGGCTTGAAACTGCAATTTTGCTTGAATACATTTTCAAACTGATAATTATGATCTAAAGCCATTTTGTTGTGCTGGTCATAGTTTATAATTCCTAGAATTGTGACAATGCATGCTTTTAGGAAGTATATTTGAGCCTACAGTATCTCGATATAAAAATAAATATTATTTATGTGATTTGTCTCCATTGTGTTCACAGGTAAGTGACAATTCTGAATAGCAGCTCAGGGACTGGAAAAGACAGGCAATTAGGACTGAAGTGAATAGCAGATGCTAAGTTTCTTCAGGGTGGAAGAGGTGATTCTAAAGGAACAGTCAGTGCCATGAAAGCAAATGCTTTTTCAGTACCACAATTGCCTGGACAGGATGTATGATATTGGCTCTACCAAGCTGGTGATGATAGCTCTCAAACAGAATATGTGTGTGATGATACCCTTGCAGACATGTTGAGCATTGTAGGCCCTGCAATAACACAGGCGTTCACTTTAACCTACTGGGAGAGGGTTAGGTGCTAAATACAAAGGACCATCTGTCCATGTTAATGTCTACACATATCATATGCATGGCATATTTCAGCTATAACCATTGAGTCCTCACAGGTCACTCGGCTAGTAGCCCTAGAGCCTTTACAAGCCTAGCCATGTTAATCCGAAGTATCACCATTTGTTCTTTTTGGATAGCTCACAGAACAAATTTATGAACAGAGTGGGTCTGTGATCAACACTGGCTACCCTTATCCATGAGGGCTATGGGTGCTACCCCAGGTGCAAATTTGCAATCTCCCATCCAGTTATCTAGGTTGTGTTTGATTAGTGTCAGAAAGAAGCTCTGTTTTACATGAATAGGAAGTCTATTCCAGAGAAGCAGCATTCTCTGGGAGACATATCACTCTCTCCAGCATGTTCTGTAAATGAAACAGGCTAGGTTGAGATCCCTAGAGTGAGTGACTCTTGTGCCATTTGACTTGAGGATGTGCAGCATTTCAAATAGAGAATGGTCAGAAATCATCCTATAGGCTAGGCACAAGTCTCCTCTCAACAGCCTATAAGTTACAGAGTAATGTAACAAGGCTTTCGGCTTGTCCATATAGATCATGGTTTGGAGTCTCTGTATTTTCTTAGTGGGAAACCTCTGAAGTTTCTCCAGCTGCTGCAGATGTCTGGTGAGGTACATGCAAAAGGGTTGAGTACAATGAAGTTATAACATCCCTTGACCTGGATGCTATGCCCTTGCAAATGATGTGGTCAAAGGTCAGCTTGCTGTCAACCTGTGTTCGCAAGCCTTGCACCACTGGGTTGGAAATCAGGGGGGTGCTGTCAATATTGTAATTTTTAGGCAATTCTACTTTCCCAAAAGGAATAATAATGCATTTCTTTGCATTTAGTTTTAGACCATGGCTTTGGCACCAATCATATGTTTGTGTTAGCCCTTCTTGTAATATGGGGACTCAATGACTGCTCACAGTTTGTAATTATCAGAGAACTTGGTGAGCCAGAAGACATCTACTTTGACCTGGACTTTTGAGAAATAGATGCCAAACAGTAAGGGGCCTAGTCCAGACACCTGTGGTACTCCACTGGTGACAGGTCAACTGGTGGAGTCATCAATTTTGACAGAGTGTGTTCTGTTGGTGAGCCAAATGGCTACCTGTCTAGTAATGTAATGATTAATCCCAAGCTGGGAGATTTTCTCAATGATGCCAAAGTGGGGGATTGAGTCAAAAACCTTTGCAAAGTCAAGACAGGCTGTGTGCATTGTCTTACCTTCGTCCATGGCTTTGGTGACATTCTCAAAGAAGTCTATTGGGTTTACCAAGCATGATCTACCTTTAACAAAACCAAACTGGGTAGAGTCTAGCGTTTGGAGGTTGTCCATGTCCTTGCTGATAAGGTCAATGATAATTCTTTCCATGGCTTTGCGTATAAGGCTGGATAGACTTATGGGTCTGTAGTTCCCAGGGTCAGCTGATGGCCACCCTTTGTGCAGAAGTACTGTTGCTCTTCTTCATTCTGCAGGAACATAGCAAATTTTCAAGCTATGATTAAAAAGAATGCCAAGTAGATCTGCTAGGTCTTGTTCTAGATTGCTTAGTAAACAGCCTGGGATATTATCTGATCCCACTGAAGCTGTGTTTTTGACCTTGGTGAGTGCTGAGATGACCTGTTCTCTATTGATTCTGGGTAGAGGACTGGTGTCAGGTATGCTTTGGAATATGGTAGTTGGGGATGGGGGGGTAAAGTTTCCACCAAATCTGTTAGCTAGCAGGTTGGCAATATCTTTCAGTGCTGTATGAGTGATCCCATCTACAACCAGTTCAGCAGATAGCTGGGCATTCTCTTTTCAACTTTAGACGTAGTTAAAGAATGCTTAATGATTATCCATGGCTAGGGATGCAATTTTAGTTTTATAATTTACTTTAGGAGACTTTACAAGACTCTGATTTTCTTGTTTAGGCTTAAGAGGGAACTCTTCTGCTGCAGAATGATATCCCTCTTGTTTTTGGACAAGAGTTTCTTCCTCTTGTTATATAATCTGTTTATACTTGAAATCCACTACAGTGGCTTGTTTTTACGGGAATACCTGGTTTTGATCTAGTCAGGTACAGCAGAGTTTATGCAGTTGCTTAAGTGTTTGTACAGGGCATTTGCGTACACTACTACATAGTGATCATTGATGTATGCAATTGCAGGTGGTATGAAGCTTTTTATACCATCACTTAGTAGACTGTAGTTAGCTTTGGTGAGGTTTTTTACAATTTTTGATCCGGTGAATGTGCCAGTTCCAGTAGTTACTTCAAACAAGACTGACTTGTGGTCTGACTTAACCAGGGAGGGCATCACACATGGGGAACTACAGTGACCACCCCCCATGTTGGTGAGTACTATGTCCAGAACATTAGAGGCCCTAGTGGGGGTGCAGACTATCTGTTCCAGAGTACTTGGGTTAACAAAGTCCAGGAACCTCTGGGCTAGTGTGTTTTTGCTCGTTTTTGTTCCCCAGTCTATGGAAGGATAGTTGAAATCTCCCATGACTAAGGTGTTGGGCTTTCTGGTGAGGGATTCCAGTAAATAGAGGTAGGTGGTGTGCTTATCTCGTTCATGGTGGGGGGTCTATAGCTAGCAATGATGTGGAATGGTACTTTCCTTCATGCTCATTTTGAGGTCTGAACATGTAGCCTTGCATGGCCTGGGTGCTCTCAGTGGCCTTGAACCATGTCTCAGTAACTACACAGACGTCAGCATCCCCCAAGTTGAGGATTGCTTCTAAGGTGTGCAGTTTCATGTTTAAAAAAAGCATGGCCCTCAGTTTGTCTTGATTAGATTTTGTTATGTTGGAACATTTGTTGTTTGCATTCCCTAAAAAAAGGCACTATGGGGGAGGCAAGAGCCTTTGACAATATTCAAAAGCCTGGGGGGAGACAGGTGAAGACCATCTTTAGCAAAGCAGCAAGGTCTGTCTACCATATCCTCCCATGCTGACAACTACTGGATCCCCCTAGGCTGACACCTGGAGCTAAGCCAGTTGTTGAAGTCAATAATTTTTTGTTCATATTGTGGCATCATCCTGAGTGAGGGAAGGATAATGCTTAGGGCTAGAGACATACCTGTTTGGGACACACAGTCAGAGAATTCCATCATGTTTCTCTTCATATTGTCCAGAGTGGTACATCTCAAGTCATTCACTCCAACATGGACAATGCAAAGTCATAAGGGTACTTGTTGTTGAGTGACCTGAGTGCATGCATGATTTGTCAGATCCTAGCACCTGACAGGCAGCTGACTGTGACCTTCTCCTTGTCCAGTCTGGTGAGGGGGACATCTGTGTGTCTCACTATGGAGTCACCGGTGAGCAAGACATTTGATGGGTTTTGCCTTAGATGCTCATTTGTTGAGACATGGGTGTCTGTTTTGATATGTGTAGTGGTTTCTTTTTGTTTAGTAGTGAGTGTGGGTGGTGTATATTTGGGAAGTCTCTTTTCTTTTGGTAGGCTTTTAGTTAGTACATCCAAGTGTGTGGGTTTATGTGTCATGACCTTATTTTGTGTGAGAGGTAAGGTTTGCATGAGAGATGAAGCATATGTGCTCACAGCCTGTTTGTGTCTAGATTGTTTTGACATGAGAGAATTGATTCCAATTCCAGTGTATCTGCATGTCTTGCATAGGGTATTGGTTTGCTTTAGGAGTAAATGGTTATCAGTTGTGGAACAGGGGATGTGCTGTAACTTTAAGAAGCATTTCAAAGTGAGGGCACATCCATATAAATAGCACATGCAGGCAGCAATGCCATTTGAGAGAACAGCCAGAGTGTTAACATGTATGAGTGCAGTAGTCAGTCTGTTTATAAGTTTATTTACATTTAAGTTACAAAGCCTCAGTCCTGATATTTTTGTACATAATAAATCTGCTTTAACCAAACCCACAACTGTTCATCTGTTTTATCCTGACCAGACGAGAGACATGGTGCCAGAATGGGATGAAGAGTGAAACTTCTTCAAGCCATGAGGTGCAGAGTTAATGGTCAAGGTATATTGAGCAGATTGGGTGATACAGTGCTCAAATAATTAGAAAAAGGCTAGAAGGCTAGAAAAGGCTAGAAATGAACTTCAGGTAACCAAAACTCACATAAGTGATTTATTTTGTAAAGAAAATTATACAAAGCATTCACAAAGCACAAAACACATTATTAATCAAATAAAAGGGACAAAATGCAATATTGATTAAAATAAATGTTTGAAACCACGATATTTGATAGAATTATCAGAAATACTCTTGACAACATTAATTATCTCTGATTTACATAATGAGAATGTTAAAAGTAAAACAATCACAGGAAAGGTATAACAAGCACAATGAAAAGGGCAAAATGAACATGAAAACCAAGGCTTCTAATAAACGACAATGGTTTTGATAAGAGCTACTATTTTCCATTGACCAAAGCTATTCAGAGTATAACTAGAGTTGTCAGAAGTATCTCAGAGTGTGCAAAGTGTTTGCAGCATGTGCTTTATTGCAGTACAATAATTTTGAAGAGTTTACTGTGTGCAAAGTACAGTTGTTTCACAAAGTGCAGTCATTTCAAAGTGGTTCTTACACTGTACAAAGTTGTTTCACCAAGTGCAGTCATTTTGAAAAGTTTCTTGTGCTGTGTACATTTCATTTGCAAAGAAAAGTCATTTTGAAGTGTTTCTTACACTGATAAGGGGTGGTGTCACAAAATATATTGATTTCAAAGTGTTCTTGTGCTACGGAGACTTATTTCACAGATTACAGCTATTTTGAAGAGTCTGTTGTGCTACTGGGCATAATTACAGGTTTCTGGCATATATTTGTATATATTCGTACATAATTCCAAGGGCCTTTATTATTGTGTGTTGATATAGCAGAGGCATTTCGCAGACTCAGTCCACTTGTGTTTGATCATAATATTGCAGAGAATTGGAGGGTATTTGAGCAAGAATACGATATGTTCATACAAGCAGCTTTTTCTGATAAAGATGCACATGTAAGGGCATTCATTTTGCTTAATTTAGCATGGTCAGAAGCCTTTGAAACAGAGCATTCATTTGTGTATGCACCAGCAGTGTATGTAGGAGAAGGGGAAAACTGTCATATTGTTGTACAAGCTGAGTTAGGGGAGGACCCTGAGTGCTTGAAATGCAAATTTAGAGAAATGTGTAACCCCTAGACAAACATGACATTGGAGAGACACCTATTTTATACAACACCGGAGGTCAACCCCTCGCTGGTTAGATCAGACCATAGACTAATCACTCTGGATATCGACATTCCGACCCCCACCCCCAATAAAGGAAACCACCATGAAAAACTTTTCAAAAGCAAACTTCACATTACTTAAGACCGAGGTGGAAAGGTTCACAGCCCCCATGCTAAAGGACAATGCTGTCCAAGCTGCTGAAACCCTTACAAAGGCACTCTATGAGCATCTGCAGGAATGCATGGATCGTGCTATCCCAAGTAAAACCGAGACTCACTCCTCCAAGAAAAGGAAACCAGTCTGGTGGACCCCTGCCATAAACAAGCTATACAACAGAAGGAGGAAACTAATACAGAAAAGAGTAAATTCCCAAGAAGGAAAGACATTCCTGATCAGTATCAGCAATAAACTACAATCCCTCATTAAATCATCCAAGGTTAGTTTCGAAAGAAAAATTGCCAATGACTCCAAAGATAACCATAAAGCATTCTTTAGTTATGTCAAGAACCTAAGTGGAAACTCTCAGATCTGCTCTGAGTTAGTGCAGAATGGCACAAAATACACTGAACCGACTGATATTGCAAACATTCTGGCAGACAGGTTTAGTGCAAACTTCACCCCCCTCTCACCCCCTAAAGGGCCCATAAGCATACCAGAAGAATGTAGGGCCCTGTCAATCACCGATGCACAAGTTAAAACAGCCCTATCTAAAGCCAAAAACATAGCTTCAATGGGACTGGACGGGGTCCCAAGCTGTGTCTTACAAGAGCTCCAAAATGAACTTACCCCTCACCTAAACACACTGTTCAAACTCAGCCTCTCTACAGGCTATGTACCCATAGAGTGGTGCACAGCAACAGTTATCCCACTCCACAAAGGTGGAGCCACAATGGTCCCCGGGAACTATTGCCCTATAAGCCTGACTAGCCTGGTCTGCAAGGCTATGAAGCGTATCATCATGGAACTCATTAATAGAGACATTGGGAAATTCCAAACCTTGGACCCTACCCAGTTTGGTTTTATTAAGGGCAGATCATGCCTCCTAAACCTGGCGAACTTCTTTGAGACAGTCACCAAGGCATTAGACAAGGGAAAGCAGGTCCACACAGCCTACCTCGACCTTGCAAAGGCTTTCAACACCATTCCCCATTCTAGTATTATAGACAAGCTCACCAGCTTGAACATAAACCCCTACGTCATGAGATGGGTTGTCAGCTGGCTCATGGATAGAACCCACATGGTGAGAGTTGCAGGCTCTATGTCCGACTCTAAACCGGTTACAATTGGCGTCCCCCAAGGCTCAGTCCTAGGACCCCTCCTATTCGGTATATACTTCTCAGAGGTACAGGCAAGCCTAGGAGGACTATGGCTTACCAAGTTCACAGATGACTGCAAACTAGGGGCCATAATTGATTCTCCGGCTGATACAGACACCCTTCAGATGGATCTCACTGAGACGGATACCTGGTGTCAAAATCATGGCCTCAAGCTAAATGCCAAAAAGTGCATAGTCATCCCCTTTGGAAAAAACAAAATACCCATGAACTACCACATAGGTGGTAGTCCCCTAAATACAGAAAATGTAATAAGGGATCTGGGGACCCAAGTAGATAGTAATCTCTCCTTTGATAATCATATTGCCAAGGTGGTTAGAAAATCCTTCAATGTGGCCCACCTAATCACAAAAGGGTTCACATCTGGAACAAAAGAGGTTATTGTGCCTCTCTACTCATCACTCATTAGACCCATCATAGAATACAACGCCCCATTTGGAATGTACCTTACAAGACACCTGTAACAGCTGGAAAGGCCACAAAAGTACCTCACCAAGAGGATTACTGGCCTCAAACAGATGCCCTATGCAGCCCGACTCAAGAAACTCCAGCTGTACTCAGTTGCATACCGCTTACTCAGAGGTGATCTCTGCCTGACATACAAGGCCATGTCCAACCCAGAATTGATGGACATGCTCCACCTAAAAAAAACAAATCCCAGAGAGCCACATGCTCTAGAGATATACACCTCACCACAATGATAAATAGGACATGCTGGAGGGATAGATTCCTATCCCAGAGACTCCTCATGCTTTGGAACAGGATTCCAATATACATCAGGCAGAGCCACTCACTAACACTCTTCAAGAGAAACCTTGACGGGTGGATGGGAAACAGAAAATTTACTCCGGGGATCACTGCACTGGCTCCGCTGGACAGTGGCGCAGGGAACTAATGGCTCTGCTGGACAGTTGCACAGGGAGCTGATGGCTCTGCTGGACAGAGGCACAGGGAACTAATCTAAGGGGGTGGCGAAAGCCAACACATTCTGGCTAGGCTTATAAATGTCCTTGGCCAGATAGCCTAGTACTTACCTATGAACCTATGAACCTAAGAGACCAGAAGTGAGGAGAAACTTTTGCAGCTTATATCACTGACTTGAGAAATTATTTATTTATTTTATTTATTTATTTGACATTTGTTAACTGGGATAGTCCATCTGAGCAAAATCCCTTTTTCAGTGGAAGCCTGGGGAGAAAAGCTCCACAATAGAAGTAAGCAAGAAAAAAATTACAAAAATTGAAGTTGAATACAATATACAATAAAACTGTAAATCTCCACCGTACAATATAGTATGAAGCATTATAACACTGAAGAAAAAAATAGCAAAGAAATATACAATAAAACATTTGAATTAATTTACATAACACATTGGGTTTTCTTCAGAGGGTAACTGTATAATACAAAGCATTTGCTAAGTGAGTTATGGTAGTAAGGAAGAGAGGAATACAAAGGATAGTGGTAAACAAAGGGGTGGATTCATGTGAGATGATTAGAGAGGCAAATCCATGTGCTATTAAGGTACCTTTTTAGATTTTTTTAAGGTACTTATTTATTTATTTTATTTATTTGACATTTGTTAACCAGGTTAGTCCAGCTGAGCCAGAGGTCCATTTTCAGTGTTGACCCGAGGAGAAAATCTCCAGATAATTTTACAATTTTATAGAAGTTAACAATATGACTGGTGTAATTAATAGAAAATGCATAATGTGAGGTTTATTAGCTGCAATTCACATCATTGGATACAGAATATAGAAATAAAAAAATAAAGTAGAATTATGAAAACAGTGCAATAAATGAGAATATACTCAACGTACTTGAGAAAAGATACACGGTCTTGTCATAACTGTTAAGTTTCCAAATCCCGGAATCATAAAGTAGAAATTATAAGACAGAGAGAAAAGGAGAAAGAGGGGAAGCTATTATAGATGAGTGAAAGATAAGTAAGTGAGAGAGTTGTCATGTAGGGATTTGACATGGGCAGGACCATGTCTTTAGTAGGTATTGTTTAAGTTCACATTTAAACAGTTCTGTCTTATGTTAAGTGGAAGTGCATTCCAGGCGTGGGCTACAGAGGGTCTTTCCAATATTTTTATTAGGTTTGTAAATATCAAAGACAAGTTTGTTGGTTGTGTGAAGGTGATGACAATGGCTGTAATAAGATATTAGGTTAGGGATGGAGGGGCAAGAAGAGGGATTATTCCAAATGGAGTGAGTAATGTGTAGTTGACAAAATAAAAGAGTTACAGAATTCAGGCCACTGAAGTGCCTTTAGGGTGAGACAGTGGTGGTAAATGGGTCTACTTTAGGACCTCGAAAGTTTTAATAGCTCAAATGCATATAGATCGAACCATATGCATCGAACTATTAAACAATCGAAGTTCAAAAAAAATACAAAAAAAAATGTAAACTAGTGTAGGCAGGGAGGCAAGACCCCCCACACCCCCTGCTACTTAAATATACCAACTCCAAGATCGCACTACATTGAAGTAAATGGAAATCTCCACCTACGGAGATTTCCGTTTACATTTTCAATGTTTTGCGCTTTCGGTGTACTCATGTCGAGAATATCGTATTCGATATTCTCAGACTTTGAGCACATAAAGTAGACCTGTGGGAACTGTAGGGCGGATTAGTGGCAAATCTTGCAATTGAATTGTAAGTTTGTTTAAGTTTGGGGAGTAGTGTAGTTGGAATATTTGTTAAGATAGGAGCTGCATACAATAGATAAGGTAACAGAAGAGACTGGGCAAGGGAAAGTTTGGAGGATGGTGTAAGGAATTTTAGATTATGATGTAGTAGGCCTAGTTTCTGGTGGGGTTTTCTTTATACATTGTTGGATGTGTATTTCATATTTTAGTTCACCATCAATAATGGTACCAAGTACTTTGGTATGAGGTTCGAGTTTAATGATGGTATTGTTGTGGGAGGTGATGGAGAAGGAAGATTTGTGATGTACCAATGTTCTAAGAAGGAAGTGAAGTAGTTTTTTTTTTTTTTTTTTTTTTTTTGGATTAAGTACTAGTTGTTTGTCTGAGAGCTAAGTTTCAACTGAAGAAAAGGTGTCCTGAGTTAGAGCTAAGAGATCTGGGATGCTCTGAGCAGTGGTAATAAGCGTGGAATCATCGCCATATTGTAAGAATGCTGAGAGGTTGCAGACAGAGTGTAGATTGTTAGTGAAAATATTGAAGAAGAGGGCGACTAAGATAGATCCTTGTGGGACACCAGTGTTGACTGGAAGGAAGGGGGAGAAGACAGTTTGCCAGCGAATGGATTGTTACCTATTAGTGAGGTAACTTGAGAACCAGTTTAATGAGGAACCAGAGAGACTGAGGTAGAAGTTTAGAGTGAGAGATGATGTCAAAGGCCTTAGTGAGACCAAGAAATAAGCATGATACTAACATGTTGTTGTCCTGGGCCTTTGCTGCTGTTTGGGTGAAGGAAGGTAAGGCAGTGGAAGTGCTGTGGTGGGGTCTAAAGTCATGTTGGGTGGAAGTAAATAGGTTGTTATCAGGCAGGTGTTTGAGTAACTGGGTATGGATACACTTTTCCAGGATTTTGAAGATAGGGGACAGTATGGCAATGGGCCTATAATTGGAAGGATCAGTAGTGTTTCACCCTTTGTGAAGACAGATAGTGTAGAAGGATTTCCAGAGATCAGGAATGCAGGCTTCAGTAATAGCGCGATTTATAAGTATGGAGACGAGATCGACAATGGAATCTTCAGCAATTTTAAGAAAGAAGGAATGTAGTTTATCAATGGAGGGGGAGCAATGTTTGAGCTTGGAAAGGATAGATTAGATGATGGAGGTGGGGATGAGTTTGAAAGAGAAGGTGCTGGAAGGTATACTATTGGGGTATGAAGGAGGGGTAGGTGAAGTATTGCTATTTTTTGCATAGAAGGGAGTTATGTTTGAGGATAGAGGAGGGGTAGGAGAAGTATTACCATTAAGTGTAAGTTTTTGGACTGTTTCTATGAAATACTTGTTAAGGAGAGTGGCAGTTTTAGTAGTTGTATTATGTGGGAAGGGATTGGAGGTAGAAGGGTTACCAGGATAAAGAAGATGGTTAATAGAGGTCTAGAATTTCTTTGGATTGTTATGAGGGCTACATTGTTTGGAACAGATGACAGTTTTCCTGTCATTGTTAATAGGTTTTTTGGACAGGTTTCTAAGCTCTATATCTTTGTATTAGGATAGGGGACTTATTTTTGGTCCAGGCTTTCCAGACACTGTCTCTTTTGTGCATTATGGAATGGGTATGTTTTGTGAGCCAGGGGCCACAGGTAGACTTAATTCTGATTTTTCTAATAGGTGCCATGGAGTTAATTATGGAAAATTTTATTGAAGAATGTTACAGCTTCATTGAGAGGGAGGTGTTGAAGAAAGGACCATTTTATATTAGAAAGTGTGGAGTTGAAAGAATCAGGATTGAAATGGGTGAGTTCACAACATTCCCCATAGAGGTGATCTTTGGGAATATGTTTGGAGAATCTATGGATATAGGTAGGGGAGTGGTCACTAAGACAGTTAGGAAGTGTGCCAGGGTTATGATAAAGGTTGGGGTCTAAGGGTTGGTCCAAAGGTAGAGTTTTTGTTTGTCTGAGTAGGGGATGATATGTGTTGGTGAAAGCCATGAATGTTAAGACTATGGCTAGAAAATGTAGTTGAGACTTTAGTCCAATAAATGTTAATGTCACCAAGGATAGTGGTTTTGTACGAAACATGTAGAGCAAGCCAGGAGAGAATGTTTTCAAGAATGGGAACATGTAGATTTGGTGATTTGAAAGATGAGTTGTTAAGGGATAGGCTTGTATGTGGTGTTAATAATGCCACAGTGAGAAAGAGCTTGCTTCGAGACAATGATTTAACAGTGAGCAAAGCTATAGAGATTTTTCAAATACGCGAGCTCACAGAAAGGTACACAAATATGCTTGCAAGTGATAAGAGCATGGTTTCAGCAGCTTCTAGAGCAAATGTAGACAGCATGCAGCATGTGACTAGCAGAAACAGGTCTAAGCATATGGCAGCTGCAGCCCCTGAAGGATTTCCAGGAAGAGCCCGTGACTTTCCTGCACGTTCTAAGACTAGCTCAGTAAAATGGGCATGCTCAGTGCAGCACAAGGGTGAGTCAGCAAAACCCAAGTCAAGTCTTACAGTTAACTGTCATAATTGTGGTGCCAATCACAAGTCTCAAAGAGAAAAGTGCTTAGCATTTGGTCAACAATGCCACAAGTGTAAAAAAATGGAACCACTTTCAAAAGTTTTGTAAATCAAGCAAGCCTCAATCATTTATTAAGAAAGGTCACTCAATAAAGCAAATTATTCATATAGAAAGCTGCAACTCTACTTTCTGTATAGATGGTGCATTAGTGGTTGGTGAAAAGATTAATGCAGTAGATTTGTTAGCAAAGAACAAAGTGTTTTTGTGCTGTCCTGATTAATGGTAAGACCATGTAGCTCAAAGTAAACATTGGTTCAAAGTGCAGTGTTATGTCATCAGAAACATTTGCTAGAGTAAGAGCTGGTTAACAACTTAATTGGAGCAACAAAATCCAATGTCAAGAGAAAAAGCCTATAATAAAGAAGCAAAGCTTTCGGGTCCACACCCTTCCTCAATACTAAAACAAATTACATCAGCAATGAAGATTTTAAATAGGAACACCAAATCCATCACATGACTACAGACAGCCATGCATGTGATAGAGCAACAATTAAAACATTAAAAAGTTACTTAAAACAGATAAAAGTTGAAAAATCAAAGTTTGTTCTTTTGTATTTTAGCTAAAATAGGTTTTAGAGATACAGCACTGTTTAAACCGAGGGGGGTGGTCAGCCATCAAATGTAAAATCCACTCATATTCTTTAATTTCAAGCACATTGTTTAGGTCCCCTCCCCTAATGGATTTATATACTGTATCTATTACCCTGAACTTAAATTTATGGGAAATATCAGTGCACAATATGTGCTTACATAATGCATTATTCTCATTTCCCCTACATATATCCAATTTGTGTTCTATAATGCGCTCCTTCAATTTTCTAGTAGTTTTGCCCACATAAAATGAGGGGCATGACACACAGGTAGCTAAATAAACCACATTGACAGTGGCACAGCTTGCTGTCAGCTTGAAATTATAGTTTACCTTAGTGATGGAATGTTCAAAAGTCTCACTTCCTTTACCTAATAAATCGGAGCAGCATGTACAACTCATACAAAAAAATGTACCTATTCTTGTAGCTACTAATGGGATCACCATGTTGCTACCCTAATGCCAAATGCCACTGTTTTTTTTCTGTCTTAGATCCAAAGAGTTCATTTTGGCAAGTGATGCTTGATCGCAAAACTTCACTACTGACTACATTCAGTACCCCATTTGGTAGCTACAGATTTCTCAGAATGCCTTTTGGAGTAAATTCTGCCAGTGAACTATTCCAGTGTGCAGTGGAGCAAATTTTGTCAGGTTATCTGTGTGCTATAATAGATGATTTACTAGTTGGAGGTAATGGTGAAGCAGAGCTCAGGAAAGTTCTCAAAAGAGCATTTGAAGTGAATCTAAAGCTCAGTCCTCTGAAATGTAAATTCAGGCTACCAAAAGTTTCTTATGTAGGTCATTTATTTACCAGTACAGGCCTACGTCCAGACCCTTTCAAACAAGCAGCCATTCTTGAGATGCCAACTCCAGAAAATGTCCTTACAGCGTTTTCTTGGTATGGTTAACTATCTGGGCAAGTTTATACCAGACTTCAGTGTATTATCATCACCTTTTAGAGAGCTGACATGCAAAAATGTTGCCTGGTCATGGCTGGAACAACACCAGAGAGCATTTGATGACCTGAAACAGAAAATTGCCAGTCCATCTAACTTAAGATACTATGATCTCCACAAGCCAGTAATTCTTTCCTGTGTGCTTCATAGTTTGGTCTTGGTGCAGTTATTCTTCAAGAGTGCAGACCAGTAGCCTATGAGTTTAGAACTCTTACCCAAACTGAGATGCTGTATGCTCAGATTGAGAAGGAACTTTTGGCAACTGTGTTCGCTTGTTCAAAGTTCCTTGATTATAATTATGGCCGAGCTATCCAGATTGAGACTGATCATCAACCTCTAGTCATTATTTTAAAGAAGCCTATGCATACAGCTCCAGCAGGACTACAAAGAATGATGTTCAGATTACAAAAGTACAACTTCAAAATGGTCTATGCAATAGGCAGACTTCTTTATCTGGCTGATACCATGTCCAGATTGCCCAGAAAAAACACAGAGAAGCTTGATGCAGAGAATTTTGACTTCAATGTCATGGAGGTGCATACATTTTCTACCACAAGACTTGATGAGCTAAGAGATCATGCAAAGACTGATCCAGTTTTGCAAAAGTTCAAACACTTTATCAATGTTGGATGGCCATCAAAGCAATCTTGTCTACCAACAGAAGTGCAACCTTATTTTCCTTACAGAAGTGAGATGTTGATGGAAGATGGTATCATTTTCAAAGGTCCCAAAGTTATTGTTCCTACTTCCCTACAATGTGAGTACATCCAGATTTTGCATTATGGCCACCCGGGTTCCAAAGCTGCCAAAAGAAGAGCAAGAAGACTAGTATGTTGGCCTTCTCTGTCGAAAGACATTGATAAAGCATTTTCATCTTGTTCAGTATGCAATAGTACTAAACCGCATTTGCAAAAAAAGCCACTTCAGCTAATCCAGATCCCTGAACTACCTTGGTCAACAGTAGCCACTGACATATTCTTGTGGAATAACCAGAATTACTTATTATTGTCTGACTCTTATTCAAACTGGTTTGATATTGATTTGCTACCTAACCTAACATCCAGAACTGTCATTACCAAGTTGAAATGTCACTTCTCAGTCCATGGTAGTCCACACAATTATTTCTGACAACGGTACGCAGCTTACCAGTCAGCTATTTCAGAAATTTGCAAAAGAGTGGGACTTTATCCATATTACTAGCAGTCCTGAATACCCACAGTCAAATGGCCTAGCTGAGCATGCAGTACAAAGTGCAAAGCAATTATTAGAAAGGTCAAAGTGTGACAATACCAATATTTTCTTGAATTTGCTTAATCTCAGAAATATACCCCGTGACAATTTACCTGGCTCATCTGCTCAGCAACTTCTGTCTAGGCAAACCAGAACAACCTTGCCTATCAGTTCCAGTTTGTTGGTGCCTAATGCTAAAAACACTGGAGCAATCAAAGCTCAACTATTTAAAAATGGTTCATTTCAGAAGTCCAATTATGATAAAACAAGCAGATTTATTCATCCATTGAAAGAAGGAGAGATAGTGAGGATGCAAATTGTGAAACGTTTTGATCGAAGCCGATATGTTATTTACTGGAATCCGAGGGTATAGAATACAGGAGAAATCACAGGCATCTTCTTCCGGTGTCTGAATCGATATTGCAGATTCGTACCTGTGATACAGACTCCAGATCTCAGAGCAATCCAGACGATGCTCCTGTAATTCAATTAAGCTGAACATTCAATAAAGACAAGTCCCTGTTGCTAGACCCATTTCTAATTTTTATGTCACACTATCAGGTCATATTTCTAGACCTAGTGCAAAATACACAGCAACTTAGACATGATTGTTTTATTTGTAATTAGTTCTGTATAATTGCATGTCAAAGAATTAGTTCTGTATAATTGCATGTCAAAGGATCATTTCCATACAGTTGCATGTCAATGAATGTTGTCATTTTTCAGTGTATGACTCATTTCTCAAAGAGGGAGGATGTAGAACAGAGCGTGTGTTGTAACTTTAAGAAGCATTTAAAAGTGAGCTCAAGTGTATATAAATAGAGAGCATGTGCAGGCGGCAATGCCATTTTGAGAGAACAGACAGAGTGTTAACATGTATGAGTGCAGTAGTCAGTCTGTTTATGTTTATTTAAGTTTAAGTTAATAAGCCTCAATCCTGATGTGTTCGTATATAATAAAGCTGCTTGAACCAAGCCCACAACTGTTCTTCTGTTTTATCATGACCAGACGAGCGATATCAGTATACATGAAGCAATTGCTACATTTCCTGAAGGTGCACATACCAATCAAGCTGGCAGGAGAAATGATGGGAAACTGCCCATTCATTGTGACAGTATTTTTTGAGTGTGGCACTTTGGAAGGAAGCGGGCTAGCTGGACTTAGGATTTTGGCTTAACTAGTAGGCTAGTTTGACTTGGAGTAGGTCTCTTGGGGAAAAATGATGTTCCCAGGTCTTTGCAGCTATACAGGGCACTGATAAACCCTGTTGAGAAGTGCACAACAACCAAATGTGAGGCTTATATATAGGCAAATTTAAACAGTTTTTAACACAACTACTAAAGGGAAAGCCCCAAACTGAGCTTTTCTTCAGCAATCCCCAACTCAGATGGGTTCTGACTGCACACTTTTGCCACAAGGGTGTAGGGAGGCCTTCTTAATATAAGATATCAAGTTTAAGACCACAGTGACAGCAATTTAGTTTCAGTAGGTCTGAATCTAGCCTATGTTTTATAAGGCAATGAAACACAATTTCAAAGTGCCAAGTAAAAAGCAGTTACAAACAATTCAACTAAATACAGTAAACAAAGTTCAGTGGTGGCTTAAAATATACTTAATTTTCAGTTTTGTTTCAGTGGATGCCTTGGATTTCAGTGCAGATGCACTCCAGACCTCTGACTAAATTTGCCAAATGTTGAGCAGCTCTGGTAAATTGAGCACAAACATGCAAAAGCGAGGCTTATGTACAGGTGAACTTAAACACTTCTGAACAAGGCTACCAATGGGAAAGCCCCAAACGAATCCTTTCTCCAGCAATCCCAACTCAGATGAGTCCTGAGCCACACACATCTGACACAAGAGTGCAGGGAGTCCCTCAATGTAAGATGGCTGGTTTAAAAGAACAGTGATATGTATGACATGTATGCATATTCTTTATTTATCTATCCAAATATGGTAGGCTTAAATGTTACTTCCTGAAAGGATATCCTGTCACAAATCTAGGAAGTATCATCTACAGTATGTCCAGCAATCCAAAATGCTGGAGATCTTAATTATACTGGTGTAGAGGGGTAAATGGCAATTTTGAATAGCAGCTCAGACATGGAAAAGACAGGCAATGGGAGTGCTGGATTGAACATGTTACCAGGAAATATTTGTCTGCTGTTGAAATAATGTTGTAATGATTAAAGTGAAATATGCTTTAAAAATAAAATGGGTAAATTGTAAATCTGACTATCGATACATAGAAAGTTTCTTAACTAGGTATTGTTTTCTGCCATAGCATAATGGACTTCTTTTTACATCTAGTATATGCCATATATTCATGTAGTTTGTGATACACTTTCCGGTCTCAGGAACCTAATACAGTTCCTTAAATGCAAGGGCTTTCTATGCATTTTCTACAACTAGAAATATCTCAGAAGTAAGGAAAGTATTGTAATAATGTCCCAGATGTAAGGAAGATATTATTAAACTGTTCTTCACTAGTCTGTTACACTGCAAATAAACTGGATTAGGCACTGTATGTTTGAATTCCCTTTTATAATCAAATATTCTGACTTCCTTACTTATGCATTGTGGACCATTGTCAGACATTAAATCAATGAATATTGATTTTAGTATGCTAACCACACACTTGCTGTGTGTATTCATCTGAGTATTTCATGGGAACTTAGATTAATATTCTACATATATCACATACATGGTGCCTTTGAACAACAATTCTGTCCCCACAGTTTGTTAGCAGTTCTTTTGAATCATTATTATAATATGCTTTACTGTATACTACTGCTATTTAAGATGGCATTCGTGACCAATATATTTAGTCTCATGGTCTTCCTTTACATTTTACTGCACCCACATGTAATTCATGCATCTTATTTTTTCACCTGATTGGGAACTATTTTTTTCAGCCTTGAGCATTAAGTCTTGGAAAACATATTTCTTACTGGAAAAGTAAGACTGAATTTCTTTTCTTGCTAGTACGAGTTTTTCTCAAGCCATCCTTCAGTGTGACACATTTTATTAGCTATAAATCTTAATCATTGTCAGTACAACTTTGAAAGTATTTTACTTTTTCTTCTATCATCGATTAAGTAATATTGCCCGTAGAAGTTTTGTTAATCTAGCAGTTGGTGAGTACCTGGTAAATATACTCAAATCAACATAGTATCTATGTATAGTCTTTTTTTCTCTTCTTTGTATTTCACATTTAAATCATACTTCTGTGGATTAATTTGGTCATATCTGATAGCAGTCAGTTAGTGACGTATCCATCTCCTGAATGTTAGCAGGCTGGACAGCAATTTCCTTGGGGTTTACTATATCAATTACCTTTAAAATCAAGAAAGATTTTAAATCAAACAGAGTAGATTTTGCCTTGCTCATTTAAGTTAAATGGTTTAAGTTAAATAATGTTCTTGCATTTAACTCATTCAAGCCTATAGCACCCTTTTTGTATACTTCAAGTTCACACCCATAGCTCCTTATGTCTTCCAGAGCTTTTTTGGGTCTCCCTTCATTTACTGAGTGACTTTGCAACTAAATCCCCAGGCCTAGATGCAGTACATAACTTCTGGCTATAAGAACTATTTATATGCTCACCCCAAACAGATGCCAGCGTGGATAATAACAGCAAAAATAATGTTCTCACTTAAGAGTGAATCTACAAGCTACCCTAAAAATTATAGACTAATAACTTGCCTTCCGACAACATATAAACTATACACTGGAATTGATGCAGACAAAATTTATATTCATTTAGAAGAAAACTCAGTTATGGCAATAGAACAAAAGGGATAAAAAAAGTCATATGGAACAAAGGATCATTTGTTGTTAAATAAAGTCATAGTGGAGGACTGTAAAAAAGAGGAAGAATTGAAGTATGGCATGGATAGAATACAAACAATCATTTGACAGTATCCCACATTCATGGATAGAAGAGTGCTTAAAATGTATAAGATATAACCTACACTGAGAAACTATATCACAGCAGCCATGAAACAGTGGCAAACCACTTTGCAGTTAAGCTATGATAAAGGACAAATTATTATTCCAGGGATAAAAATCCAAAGGGGGATATACCATGGTGACTCCTGTCATCACTGCTTTTTTGCCTTGCCCTTAATGCATTAAGCTATCTGCTTAACAGGTTAGGTTATGGCTATAATTTGACTCCCAGAAAGCAGGAAAGTGTAAGGACTTCTCATGTTCTCTTTGTCAATGTTCTAAAACTGTAAAGCTCATCAGATGTGAAACTGAAAACACAACTGCAAGTAGTCAAAACTTTCTCAGATGATATAAGAATGTCATTTGGTCTTGATAAATGTGCAAAAGCAACCTTTAAAGTAGGAAAGCTGCAAAACCAAGAAAACATCAGTTTGGGACAAGAATGTGATATAAAAGAACTTATATTTGTGAATTGAAGGATCAATAATAAAACATGAACAAATCTGAATAAAACTTAGTAAGGAATATTTCTGAAGATTTAAATTAATCCTCAAAACAGCTTTGACATCTAGGAATAAAGTTCAAACTATAAATTAATTTGCTTTTCCTGTCCTAACTTACAGTTTTGGAGTGACTGACTGGTCCCAAAAGGTGTTGGATAGATTAGATGCTTACATGAATAGATCTGCATCCATGGGACTGCATACATATCTGCTGACCTCACAAGATGCAAACATAGTGAAAGTTTTGAAACATGAAGAGAATAAATCTAAGATGACTTCCCTTCTTAGTGTAGCAGAAGCATATCAGCATCAAGAAGGAATGGAAATCAAACCAGAAGTAGATAAAAGTCAGGCAGCAATTGAATGTGCCAAAAAAAAAGAATATAAGGTGAAGGATCAGATGAGAAGCCAAGAAATGTGGAAAATACATAAATATATTTGCAGGTATAGAAAACTCCTGGAACAACCTCATGTTGATCAGGACGAATGCAGGAATGGTTAAGGAGACGCAAATTCAAACCAAAAGATGAAAGATTAATATTGGCGGCCCAAGATAGTGGGCTATGTGCACATAGATTTACAAAGCCCATTGAGCATGTGGGAGAAACAGACAAATGTAGGTTTTGAAAAACAGAACAGAAAAAAGTTGCTGACATACTAATGCCAGAAGGACTGTATACTGAAAGGCATAATAATGTGGCAAGACTATTGCTCTGGGGATTGTGCAAATACTATAATACTGAAGTAGCTAAAAAACACTGGAAACATGAGCCAGAAAGCATCATAGAAAATGATGAAGTCTACATCACATGGGATCACTCATTACCAACAGTTCAAAAGATAGATGAGGGAAAACCAGATATAGTGGAACATGAAAAGAAGACAAAAGTAGCATTGATCATTGAAATCGTTACACTCAGCAACTATTGTGTTTTGAATACAGACAGACACAAAGTCATAAAATATCAGGATTTGCAGGCAGAAACATGAGCAATGTGGTAGAAAGAAACCCAGACAGTTCCAATAGTAGTAGGAGCAACGGGTCTTATAAAAAAGAATCTACAATCGTACTTAGATATGTTACCAATACATGTAACTCCGTACGAATTTCAGGAGTCATTACTGGGCACATTGCAAGTGCTGCGAAGAGCACTTCTGGCTGACATTAAAGATTGATAATTTCATGAACTTTAATCATACTTTGAATTAGGAATAGGGTCCATTCCTGTCATGGCATTACAAACCCAAAAGATTTGGAGAAATTAAAAAAAAACATCATTTAAAAAATTCAGTTATGTTACTAGAACAAAATGATAACAAAAGAAAATCATATAGAACAAAGGACCATTTGTTGCTAAATGAAACCATAATAAAGAATTGTGAAATGGGGAAGAAACTAAGTATGGCATGCATAGATTACAAAAAAAAATTTTTATTTGACAGCATTCTACATAAATGGGTAAAGGATTGCTTACAGATGTATAAAATACACCATATATGATCAATTACAATGACTATGAAACAGTTGTAAACCTCTTTGTAGATGAGCCAAGACAAAGGCCAAAATTGTATCCCAGTGATAAAAATTCAAAGAGGATATTCCTGGGTGATTCTTTGTCGTTGCCGCTGTTTACTCTTGCCTTTAAGCCATTAAGCTGTTTACTTAACAGATTAGGCTGTGGTTACAATTTGGCTCCAAGAAGCCAACCCTTTTTAAAGACTTCTCAACTACTTTTTGTGGATGACTCAGAGCTATATAATTAATTGGATGAGGAGTTGAAAGAACAACTACAAATGGTTAAAACTTTTCTGATGATACTAGAATGACATTTGGTGTTGATAAATGTGCAAAAGCAACATTTAAAACAGGAAGGCTAAAGCATCAGAAATATCAGTCTGGGACAGAAATTTGAAATAATAAAGGAATGGAAACAAGATGGGAGTGTATAAATATTTGGGAATAGATGAAAGATCAACAATAAAACTCAGTAAGGAATACTTCAGAAGACCATAATATTATGAACTGCTTTGACATCTAGGAATAAAGTCCATGTTATAAATTAATTTGCTCTTTAACTTACAGTTTTGGAGAGATTGACTTGCCCTAAAATGTATAGAACCAATTAAACAAGAAAAGAAGAAAAATACTTCACCCTTATCAAATAAAATATGAAAATCAGTGTATAACAAAATTATATATTCTTTACCTTATCAAAATTGACTACAGGTTTGGATCTCTAATTGTGGGACTGCATGCGTATCTGCTGACCTCACCAAATCCAAATATAGTGGAAGTTGTAAAACCCGAGAAGAAGCATTTTACTATCAAGTAGGAAAGGAAATCATATAAGATGTAAACAAAAATCAAACAACAACTGAACATACCCCAAAAGAAAAACAGAAAAGAAAGAATATAAAGATAAATTTCATCCCAGGGATCACTTCAGTGGCTCTACTTGATAGAGGTACTGGGAACTAATGTCAGGCGGCACAATGCCAGGGCATTTCTATGGACTAGGCTTGAAAGGCTCCAGGGCTATTAGCCTACTACACACCTAAGAACCTATGAACCAATGAAATATCGGATTCACTTTATAATCCCGAAATCCTGAAATACTGAATCTTAGAATTTAGAGACCATAAAGCCGAAAGCTCTAAATACTGAAATCCCAAAAGCACGAATTTTGAAATTGCGAATCCTGCACTAACCAGACACCACACACATGCACAAACAGCACCTTCCCCCACACACAAACCTACACTACATACAAGCAGGGGGGAAAGCCCCCTGCACCCCCAGACCCCCCACTTAAATATACTAACTCCAGGGTCGCACTACACAGACAAACACACGAAAACACCACCACACACCTACATTCCCTTTGCACACACACATCACAGTCACAACACACACTGACACACACTAAAGCCCCTAACCAATACACTTAAACATACATACTTACCTGAACTTCCATTCAAACACCGCAGCACCAAAAGCGCTACTTCAACTCCGAACATCGTGATTTTGAAATTAGTGCTTCTGGGGTTTCGGTATTTAGAACTTTCGGCTTTATGATCTCCGGATTCTGAAATTCGGTATTTCAGAATTCGAGATTATAAAGTGTTCCCAAAATATCATATGAGAAAGAAAGATAGTTGGAAATGCCATAAACATTGTACAGCGATCTCCTGAAACAACCTCACGTTGACCAAGATTTGACACAGGAGTGGTTGGGGAATGGTGAAATGAAACTAAAAGATGAAAAGCTAATCCTGGCAGCCCAGGATAGTGAACTACATACATACACATTGGTTTACAAAGTCCATTGAAAAGGTGGGAGAAGCAGACAAATGCAGATTATATAAAAAGAACTTGAAACAGTCACACATCTTGTTGCTGGGTGTGATATACTCATGGCAGAGGATCTGTATGCTGAAAGGCATAATAATTTGGAATGAATGCTGCATTGGGGATTGTGCAAACATTGCAATATAGAAGTAACTGAGAAGCATAGAAAACATAAACCACAAACCATTACAGAGAATGATGTTTATATCCCATGGGATCACCCATTAGCAATAATTCAAAAAACATATGCAAGAAAGCCAGATATAGTAGCTTGTGAAAAATAAGTAATATCGATCATTGAAATTGCTATACCTAGTGATTATAGTCCCTTAAGTACAGAGAGGCACAAAGTCATAAAATACCTGGATTTGCAAGCAGAAACAAGAGCAATGCAGAAAAAAGATTTCCAGACAGTTCCAATAGTTGTTGGAGAAACAGGTCTATTAAAAAAAGAATATACTGTTGTGCATAGATATGCTACCAATCCGTGCAACTCCTTATGAATTATAAGAGTAAATTCTGCATGGATATCTGCACATCATGCGGGCTGAAAAGAGTAGTCTTGGCTAATGTCAAAGGCTGAAATAATACAAATTTCATCATCTCTAATTGTACCCGGACTTAGGAATGGGGTCCTTTCCCATCATGGTATTAGAAACCCAAAATACTTGATGAAATTAAATAGTTTAATTGCTATGGCCCTGCAGATCATCTATGATGCATCTTTGATTACTCCTGTTAATGGAAGTATTAAAGCTCTCAACTATATATTGGCTCCCAGTTTTCATTATATTTTCTTTGCAAGTTTGTTGGTTTTTAATGCTGTTTTCAGACACCTCAGTTGATTAGTTTATGTATATTTGGGTACTTATGATAACATACATTCCTTGCTTTAACAGCGTGAGCTCATTTTCCTATGTATAATTTTTCAAATGTCACATTGGCCAAAATATTTGAATTTTGTTAAACAATTTTATTGACATTTTTGCCAGAAACACTATATCATACATGCACATATAATCTAAAAGGTACACTGAAATGCTAACAAACATTCTGTTTGTAGCATTCTTTGTGTATTCAGTTACATCATTTTACCCCTCCCACATAGAGTCAGAGCTTGATGTGGCAGAGTTAAAGATGTTAAGATTTGCACTGGGTGTGATGAGGATGGACAGGATTAGAAATAAGTATATTAGAGGGTCAGCCCAGGTTGGAAGGTTTGGAGACAAAGCCAGAGAGGCAAGATTATGTTGGTTTGGACATGTGCTGAGGAGGGATGCAGAGTATATTGGGAAAAAGATGCTAAGGAGGAAGCTGCCAGGTAACAGGAAAAGAGGAAGGACTAAGATAAGGTTTATGGATGTGGTGAGAGAGAACATGCAGGTGGTTGGTGTGACAGAGCAAGATGCAGAGGACAGGAAGAAATGGAAACAGTTGACCTGCTGTGGTGACTCCTAATAAGAGCAGCCGAAAGAAGAAGACATAGGTTCATAGGTGTTTACTAGGCTAATGACCACAAGGGCCTTTTTAAGCCTAGCCATGCATACCAAATCTCTTACAAGTTCTGGAACACTTGATAAGTATAAGAAGTGGTTTGGGAGGTGAAACATTTACAAGCAGGGGCCTGGGAGATGACCCATTTTCAGGCTGCCTGTGTCCATTAGAGACATAGGTGCCAAATCAGGATGAATTTCCTGTTCCCCATCCAGTTGTCCAAATTACACTTCAATTGGATTAAAGAGGAACTTTGCATCACATGGATGGGGACCCTGTTCCAGAAAAGGGGTAGTCTCTGTGAAACATACCTGTCTCTCCAATGGGTCCTATTTAGATCACAGACAAGGTGTACACCTTTAGAATGGGTAATTCTGGTGCTATTTGTTTTGTGGATATGTAGAAGGTCCATCAGAGTGGGGTCTGAAAATGCCTTCTATGCCAGGCATAGATCTCCCCACAAGAGCCTGTAGGAGACAGAATATAGGCATAGGGCCTTGAGACATTCTGCACACGACATGTTACTTATGCCATGCATTCTTTCAGTGAGGAACCTCTGCAGACGTTCCAGTTGTTGGATATGCCTGGTTAGGTACATAACAAAGGGGGCATTGTACTCAGTAAAAGGTCTGATGAATGCCGAATACAGTGGAACAATGACTTCTTTGGACCTAGATGCCATACCTTTGTTTATAAGTTGCAGAACATAGAATGATTTCCTCACTGCTATAGACACATGATGGTCAAAGGCTAGATTACTGTCTATATGTGTCCCCATGTCCCTGACTATTGGGTCATTTGTTAGGGTGCGTGTTGTCAGTGTGATATTTTCCTTGAGTGCTATGCTCTTTTCTCCCTCAGCTACATTTATGACTTTACACCATTCCCTCACTGACTTGTTATCTGTTTCTTTCTGTTTCCCCTTTCATTATCATTGCATTCTGCACCACACATTTTTTCATGATAATATGGTGTAAGTGCTGATCTCACAAATTTAACCAGCCATTAACCAGCCTGCTTCCTATCTGCCAGTGCACTAAGTCCACCTCTTCCCTACTTAATACTCTAAATTATTTTCCTAAGTGAGTTCACATTACTAAATTTCAGATTCCGATATTTATTTACTGATTTGTTTTTGTTTACCAGGATAGTCCATCTGGGAAATGGAATGCCCATTTTCAATGGAGGACCTGGCAGAAAAGCTCCAAAACAAGAATAAAATGCATTTTTGACAATTCAAAAGAAAAACAATCAACAAATACTATTTCCAAAGTATTTCAAAGCAAGTGGGCAACAAACATTATTTGCAAAGCATATCAGATTAAGGAAATTCATGTTTTCAAGATATTTTGAGTAAAATCAAAAGTACTATATTAATACAAGTGTACAGTATCCACAGTGGACAGAATTAGGATTGCAGACTTTTAATGTAGGTGTGGTACAGCTGAATAGTTTATTAGTTGCCGGTTGATATTTTAGCACAGCGTTGAGTTGTTCAGGTTATTTAAAAGCCTGATGCTTGGGAATTTTTTCCATCCATTTGAGATGGTGACAGAGAATAGCAAGCCATAGTAATAATTATTTGATTTACTAGCAACAGTTAGTTTAAGTTCTGAGAATCTTAGGGTTCTATTTGGTACATGTCATCAGATGAGATTTAGCAACAAGGGTGTTTTAAGTGGATGGTGACATATTTTTTGTGCTGTGTGTTTTCAAATGTTATTTCCCCCATCCAGTCGCTATGTATTTTTCTTACTTGCCTAGTTCATTGTAATGGTCTTTCTTTCATTTTTCTGTCTTCTTTTTATGCAAGACTGCTGTTAATAAACACAGCTCCCCTCTAATGTCACCTTTTATCATGGCACTGCTGTTAGTATCTCAGTAAATATCATAGGATCATAGGAGGTTACTACAGTAATGGCCCTGGGGCCCTTACAAGCCTAGCCAATAGTTTATCCCCAAAAAGAAACCTCAGTCAGCACCTGTCACCCCTGTTAATGAGGGACACAGGTGAAACCCCTGGGACAAATTTGTGGTTTCCCATCCACTCATTAAGGTTGTGCTTGCGAGGTGCTCTGTTTGACATGTTTGGGAAGTATGTTCCACAGACGGGACAGCCTCTGGGAGACAAATCTGTCCCTCCAGCAGGTTTTGTTGATATCTCATATTAGATTCAGGTCTTTTGAGCAGGTAATAGGTGAGGAGTTAGACTTATGGATATGGAGCATCTCTAGTAGGGCAGGGTCTGAGACTGTAGGCGAGAAGCAAATCACCCTTGAGTAATCTGTACAATAACGAATAGATTGATAGTGATTTGAGCCTGTCTGCATAGGACAGGTGTTGGAGGCCATGGATTCTCTTTGTTCATAGGTTCTTAGGATGATACTAGAATACTGGCCCAGAGGCCCTTATAAGCCTAGCCAAGAATTTCGCCCATGTTCCCTCAAAGTCAGCAACTGTTTCCCCTGTCCAGCAGGGACACAGGTGGGATCCCAAGGGTGTATTTTCTGTTTCCCATCTAGTCGTCCAGGTTCCTCTTAAAGAGGGCTAGAGCGGTACTCTACTTGACAAGGAGAGGGAGTCCATTCTACAGATGGGGAGTCTTTGGGACACAAATCGATCCCGCCAACAAGTTCTATTAATGTCACAGACCAGGTTACAGCCTTGCGCGTGGGTTGCATGAGTGGAGTTTGACTTACGGGTATGCAGCAACTCCATCAAGGCTGGGTCTGAGATGGCTTTGTATGCCAGACACAGGTCACCTCTGAGGAGTCTGTACAAGACTGAGTAGAGTAACAGGGCTTTTAGTCTATCTGTATAGGATAGGTGTTTGAGACCCTGGATTTTCCTGGTCTGGAACCTCTGTGGTCTCACCAACTGCTGCATGTGCTTGGCAAGGTACATGCCAAAGGTGGCATTGTATTCAATAATGGGTCTGATAAGGGAGGAGAACAGGGGTGTTATGGCCTCCTTGTTTCTGGATGAAATACCCTTATTTAAGAGGTGGGCCATGTAGAAAGCCTTCTGTACAACAGAGGCAATGTGGTGGTCAAAAGTCAGGTTGCTATCAACCTGGATGCCCAAGTCCCTCACGACTGATTGCGTGCTTAGTACATTGTTATTAATGTGATAATTAGTGGGGATGCCATTTTCCCCAAAGGGGATAATGATGCATTTCTTGGCATTCAGTTTGAGGCCATGATTCTGGCACCAGTCATTAGTTTGGGAAAGGCCATCTTGGAGGATGTTCACATCACTACAGGAAGTTCAAGACAACACCCAGCTTGCAGTCATCTGCAACCTTGGTCAGCCACAGACCACTGGTTTTGGCTTGCACCTCAGAAAAGTATAGCTCAAACAGTAGAGGCACCAAAACCAATCTTTGGGGTACACCACTTGTTATGGGTCTACTACTAGAGGTGGCTTCCTCTATTTTGCCTTAGTGGGTTCTGTTACTGAGGCAGGTAGCTACACATCTGGTAACATATGGGTTGATGCCTAGCTGGGAGAGTTTATCTATTATGCCTGAGTGGGGAATAGTGTCAAAGGCTTTAGCTAGATCAAGGTAGGCGGTGTGTACTGTCTTCCCCTCATCCATAGCTTTAGTGACTGTTTTGAAGACGTCAACCAAGTTTAACAGGCATGCTCTCACTTTGATAAAACCAAACTGTGTGGGGTTAAGTGTTTGGAGGTTGCCAATGTCCTTGTTTATAAGGTCCAAATAATGCATTCCATGACATTGCAGATCAGGCTAGTTAGGCTGATGGGCCTATAAATGCCTGGGTCAGTGGACGCTCCACCTTTGTGAAGAAGGATGACAGTGGCTGTCCTCCATTCAGCTAGGACAAAGCCAGTGCTCGGGCTTTGGTTGAATAGCGTGACTAATGGAGCTGAGAGCTCATCACTGAGTTCCTGTAAGATATAGTCACGGATGTTATCAGGTCCCATGGAGACTGTATTTTTTGCCTATGAGAGGGCATTAAAGACCTGCTCTCTGGTGATGAGGGGAGGGTAGCAGGTACTGGGGATGCCCTGGTTTACTGATGGGGGACAGGGGCATGACATTTTCACTGAACCTGTCTGCCAGCAGGTTGGCTATATCTATGGCATTTGTATATGTGGTGTTATTAACCACCAGTTCAGACCAGATTTGGGTGTAACCTTTGAGATTGCGGACATAAGTAAAGAAGGCCTTGTGATTGTCCTTAGTGGATGTGGCCAGTTTGGACTCAGAATTAGCCTTAGAGGATTTCACCAGTAACCTTATTTGCTTGTTCAGACAAAGGAGGGATTTGGCATTTGCGCCTTCTTAGTGCTGGACAGGATTTTTTTTCCTTTTATTACAGAGTTTGTTTATTGCTGCCACCCACCTGACAGGTTTACTCTTCCTTGAGGAAGATGATTTGGTCCTGTCAGGTATCGCTGAGTCCATACAGCAATGTAGGTGCTCATATAGTTTTTTGGTGTAGGCTTGGACATTAGTGCTAGTTCCAACTGAAGGGACAGTGACTGTGAAGCTGCTTATGCCTGCTCTGAGGTGATTGTAGTCAGCTTTGGAAAAGTTTTATTGTTTGACCCTGACAAGGCGGGTCAAGGGACATGTTGACTTCTAAAGTGATCGCTTATGGTCGGATCTTACCAAGGAGGATGAGACTGTAAGGGTGCTACAGTGGCTACTCATGTTGGTTAGGACCAGGTCCAGGATATTTTCACCTCTTATAGGGTGTTGACCAGCTGATCTAATGCATTGGCATTGACAAAGTCAAGGAATCTCTGGGAATTCATGTTTGTGCTAGAATAGGTCTTCCACTCCGTGGTTGGGTAGTTAAAGTCACCCAGGATCGGGGTAGAGGGTTGAATCTTGATGGAGTCATAGCTGGGGGTCTGTAGTTATCTATGATTTGAATAGGTGTTTTGTCAACAGTTAACTGCACTTGGATTGTCTCCTGTGCACCATACCATTTGACCAGCCTGGAGGTGTGTATGTCTTTGATAAATATTGAAACTTCACCTCCTTTGGCTTTGCAGCCCTCGTTTGGGGTCTGAAAGTATGGTAGGATGAGTAACCTGGTAAGACTGGGGTGCTCTCCACAACTTTGAACCAGGTTTCAGTGACTGCACAAATGTCAGCATCCTCCAGGGCAAGGAATGCTTGCAATGAGTGCAGTTTCATGCTATGACTCTTAGCATTTAGCAGCATGCCCTTTAAATTTCATTTAGAAGAATTTTTCATGTTGATAATTTTGTGCTCATGACTTTGCCTAAAAAAGGCACTATGGTACAAGAAACTGGAAACAGCAACCTTGTATCCGGAAAGCCAACTCTAACCAAAGGAATTGAGAATTCAAAATATTTTATTCTTAAAAATAGCGTTTTTAAAGTCAACCCTCTCCTCTCAGAAGAAAATACAAATGGCAACAGCTAACAAAACATTTAAATACAAACCTAATCATGTGAGCTTAATTAAAACAATTACATAATTAAACTATTTATACTGAAATTAAAAATACATTCATTGTGTATTGTAAAAGTATTACTGTTAGTGATATAAAACCATTTTTCAAAAGAACCTATCAGTATTACTAAACAAGAAGTCAGTAACATTACTGTTCTTAAAGAAGAAGTCTGAAACATTTACCTATGAAATATTGCAGTTCTCATTTCCTAATGTTAAAAGGTACCTGGTCAATACCCATAAATCTAAATGAGTGCCCTGGGTTATTATGTACATGTTTTGCTAAAGCATTTTCCAGCAGTGGTTTCTTTATTGCATAAAGGTGTTGGTAAACTCTTTCTTTTAATTTGCGATTTGTTTTTCCTATATAAAAAGATATATCCTATGATTTATCTGGTACTTTATATTTCTAACAAAGAAAGAGTTACCTGTCATCATAACTTTACACATATTACAATGGCCACATTTATATGAGCCTCTGGTCCTTGCTGTGACATAGGAATGTGATGTTCATTGCAATATTTCTTTTAAATTATTACTTCTTCTGTATATAACAACTTCTCAATAAGGTTAACTGAATAAAATATTGCCCGTAGAATTTAGATTGTATTGAGTAATAAAACTCAAGGAAAAATTCCTACAAGTAGTAGAACCATTTTGATTTGTTGGTTGCATCAATACACTGGTTCAACAAAGGTTTGTATATACCACTCACTCTCTTAGAATCAACCTCTGAAATGAGGTCATTTAAATAATTCCTTAAGGAACTGACACTCAGTTCTAAAGTCATCCTTCCTTGACTATGGATTTTTCTGTTTGGGTGGATGTAAGCTAGTGTAGTGCAGGAAGGAGTTGCAGTATGTTGGCTTCCTAAAAATCTTTGAAGAATATACTCCTTCAATGAAATCAGTCTCACATCTAAGTAGTCTGTTTCAACAGTGGAGAAATTAAATGTAAATTTTGTTCAGTTCCTTTAAACAGGATGAATATATCATCCAAGAATCTAGTGTAGTATTTTATATACTGCATTATAGATTCATTGGATCGAATAAACTGTTTTTCCCAAAAGGCTACAAATAAATTAACGGCCTTTTCGCCCACAGGAATGCTATTCCACATTTCTGTAAGTAATATTTCTGGTCTAAACTTTCTGCTTCATCATGTGGAATGGATGTATATAAATCATGATCAACAGTTAAGAAGTTCAACTCAGGGTTGAAGTCAATACTGTTGATGTCACAAATTTTTCACATATTTTGATAAAATGTTGTCTATTTGTGTCTAAATCAATTTTGCCTGCAAGAAAAGATTCCGGCCTTGAGTTACATTAACCTCATTTAAAGAGGAAACTTCATAAGCCTGGGATGAGAGAATCTCAAGCATTTTCTCCTTGTATTGGGAGTCATTAACCTAACTGCAAAAAACGCAGGTTATTTAACCAGTGGCGTTGTTCGTCAGAAATATTCATGTTTCTAGAGTCCGTATTTGTTTTAGAAACAGTGAAAAGATGTCTTATGTCAATTTCACACATCTGTTCAAACAGCAGTAGATTGGGTTGAATAGGAGGGTTGAATACACTAGGTAACCTTAGTTTGTTATAATCTATTGTGGTCTCATTGTTAAATAACATTCTCAAATTCAACTTACGTATATAACATTTCAAGTCAATGATAAAAGTGTATCCAAATGCTAATAGTTCAACAGAGTCTACGTCTAGTTCTATAGTAGAAAAATTATAGATAGTAAAATCTTTTTTAAGATTGGTATAAATGGTAGGTACTTGTGGGGGAGTTCTAGGTCTTCCTAGGGTACTCTTCTCTGTCCTTATCTCCTCCGGTTCGAAGCCGCCCCTTGTTTCCTCTGGTTGTTCCCTAAAAAAACATTCTCTTTAGGGGCTGTGGCTTGACCTTGATTTTGTTGTCCAGGCCCCCCCATTGTTTTTTGAAATCTATTATTATTGTAAACTTTTGAAGTGCCCTTTAATCTGTTGCTTCTTCTCACTCCCATGTGCGGGTAGAAGGAAGCTCACCTTCTTCACCTGTACTTAATGTTTGCTCTGTTTCAAGCATGATGGAAGCCTCATTAGGTTCTGTATTCTTAGAAACTGGAAGTCTAATAGTTAAATTAGGATAAGCCTGACTAGATGAGTACACTGCCCTGTCCCTTACTAATTTTTTATTTTTATTAGTTTTTAACTTATTTAACAAGGCATCTATACATAATCAAATTTGAACTGTAAAAAGACATGTTATTTTAATTTCTTAGTATATTCACTTCAGATATAAAATGCTTCACAATAACATTTAGTAATTGCAATCCCTGTTCCTGGAATAAACATTCAAGTTCTGCAATATAGGCATGATCTACTAACAGTGTTGTTCCTTAAACCCTTTGGTATTAATTTTTCTTTTAATTTGAGCAACTTTAGATCAAATACCTTTAGGCAGTCGTTAAGTTTATTCACGTCGTTCTCTATAGTTGAAGTGTTCTGGAAAACCACCCCAGTCTGGTCGACTGGAAGGAAAGAAAAGGGATTTTCCTTATTAATCCAGCTTGACAAAGATAAAATATTCAAACCAGAGACTGGTGGTGTTAGAATGAACAACAGCAGCAAAAGATTGGGAAATAACACTGTCTCACTCATAGTAGACAAACCACCTTCACGATGGTTTGAACGCACATTAGTTTGTTGTTTAAAAAGGCACTATGGGAGAGGCAAGAACCTTTACCAAAAGCCTGAACCCCGGGGGGACAGGTGAAGGCCATCTCTGGAAAAGCATCATGGCCTGTCAATCATGTCCTCCCTGGCTGTCGGGTACTGGATACCCTTGGAATAACACCAGAAACTAAGTCAGTTGTTAAAGTCAATAACAGTACCTGCTGTTAAGAGACCTGAGTATGTGAGTGATTTGATGGATTCTAGCACCTGACAAACAACTTACTGTGACTTTCTCCTTGTCTAGCCTGGTGAGGGGCACATCTGTGTGTCTCACAATACAGTCTCCTGTCACTAGGATGTTGGGTTTGTGGCTGGGCTGTGTGTGTGTTTTTGCTTCGGTGGTCTCTTTTGTTTAGGTATGTTTTTGTTGAGGAACTCCCTCATATGTAGGAGTGTGTTGTACAGATGTGGGTGGTGTTAAAGGTATGGTGTTCATAGTGTTTGTGCAGACAGCCTTCTCAGTGCCAGATGTACTGGCTTGTGACAGCAAAGATTCTAGGTGCTTAATGTAATTGCATCTCTCACATATTGTGTTCATAGGAGGTAGTAGTAGAGGATTGTCTGTGTACATACGTCAGTTTCTACACTGTCTTGGGATGCCCATATCAACCAGACTACCAGGAGAAACCATAGGAATTGTCCATCAATGGTTATCAGAATCTGTGGAAGAGAGGTCAGGGATAGTATAGTGGGTACTATCTGAGGAGAGTATTTATAGGTGTGAGCAGAGCAGGATAAAATCAATACAGGGGCCTCACTTACACAGGAGTGCTGGTAAGGGGAAAATGCAATTGAGATACTTCACAAAGTGTTGAAACAATGGCGCACAATGGTCAAACAAGCACAAACCATGCAAATGATGGGAGTAAATACCCCAAAAATGAAAGTAAAATAGAAACATTGGAACTGACCAATCAGTCCTTGACCTGAGCTCTTAGCTTGACACCCTATGCCAAACCAGTTCTAACCAGTTCACTTATTCCTACTAAGTGCAGTCAGGCCCCAGCCAACACAAGATGGCATGGCAAGAAACACAGGAATCCCACAAACAAATCTGGATATCTGTGAAGTATTTCACTGGCCTTTTCAGTTGATGCAGATGTTTGGAGAGGTACATACCTAATGGGGCATTATACTCAATTATTGGTCCAATGAAGGAGGAGTATAGAGAGGCAATAACCTCCTTTTTTCTGGATGCAATCCCTTTACTTATGAGATGGACCAAGTAAAATGCTTTTCTGACCACTCCCGTTACATGATAATCGAATGTGAGATTGTTATCAACCTGAGTGCCCAGGTCTCTCACTACAGGTCGTGTGCTTAGGGGGATGCCATTGATGGAGTAATCAGTAGGGGCCATGTTTTTGCTGAATGGTATGATGATACATTTTTTTGCATTTAGCGTGAGGCCATGTCTTTGACACCAATCATTACTTGCTGTGAAACCCTCTTGCAGTATGTTAAAATCATTTGGGGCGCCAATGACAGCATTCAACTTACAGTCATCCACAAACTTAGTCAGCCACAGGTGTTTTGTCTTTGCCTGGACCTCAGAAAAGTAGATGCCAATCAGTAGGAGTCCCAGGACAGTTCCCTGGGGAACTCCAGTAGTGACACGTCTGCTATCAGAGGTGACAGCACCTAATTTGACTTTTAGGGTCCTGTCGGTCAGCCAGTTGGCCACCCATCTGATGAGATAGGGATTTACACCAAGTTGTGTTAACTTTTCAATGATGCCCAAGTGGGGGATTGAGTCAAAGGCTTTGGCCAAGTCAAGGTAAGCTGTATGCAATGACTTTCCCTCATCCAATGCCTTGGTGGTGGCAGTCTCAAAGAAGTCAACCAGGTTGAACAGGCAAGATCTGCCCTTGATGAAATCAAACTGGGTGGGGTCAAGTGCTTGGCGATTGCCTATGTCCTTGTTTATGAGGTCCATAATAATAATAATGATAATAATGATACGCTCCTTGGCTTTACAGATCAGACTTGTCATGCTAATGTGGTGATAGTTTCCAGGGTCAGTAGTGGCACCACCTTTGTGCATGGGGGTGAGAATGGCAGTTCTCCACTATGCTGGAATGAAGCCTGTATGTAGGCTGTGGTTGAATAGGGTACTCAATGGCAAAGGCAGTTCTTGCTGGAGATGGTGCAGAGTACATCCTGAGATACTATCAGGTCCCATGGAAGCTGTCTTCTTTGCCTTGGATAGGGCCTTTAGCACTTGATCTATGGAGATGTGAGGTGCGGGACAAGTATCGGGGATGTCAAAAGGGCCTTTGGGGGGATGGGGATGAAGTTTGCCCTCAACCTATCTGTTAGCAGGTTGGCTAAGTCAACAGGATCAGTGTAAGTGATAGTGTTCATTTGGAACAATTCTGGGCTTTGCTATGGAGGTTCCTGATGTAACTGAAGAAGACTTTGTGGTTTCCCTTTGTTTCAGAGGCTAGTTTTGATTCATAATTGGCTTTGTAGGCTTTCACAAACGATCTAATTTGCTTGTTGAGGCTAAGGAGGGAGTTTTCCCAGTTTGGAATATGTTCCTTTTTACTCTGGGACAACAGTTTGTTCCTTTTTCTGTAAAGCCTGTTGATAGAAGATGTCCACCAAACAGGTTTGTGTTTCCTTAAGGAGAAGGTTTTAGTTCTATTGGGAATGACTGAGCCCAATCACTTATACAGGTGCTTATATATTGCATTGGCATACTGTTCAACATAGTTGTCTGCATCCCCTGAGGGCGGACGGTGGTGTGAAGTTACAGATACCGTCCCTTTGGAGGTTGTAGTCAGCTGTTGAGAAATTTTTTGGCTTGATTTCAGTTGGGGGGATTGAATGGAATAGAAACTTCAAATGAGACAGTCCGATGATCTGATTTCACCAAGGAAGAACATACTGTGGGAGTGGTGCAGCGGTCACCCTTGCTGGTGAGAACCAAGTCCAGAATGTTATCTCCCCTTGTGGGGATGAGACGAGCTGGCCTAGTGTGTTAGAAATGATGAAGACAAGGAATCGTTAAGTTTGTGCATTAATGCAGGAATAGTTCACCCAGGCTATGGTGAGGTAGTTGAAGTCACCAAGTATCAGGGTGTTAGGGGGTACCTTGATGGAGTCAAGTAGATCCAGGTAAGAGGAGTAGGTGTCCTGAGTCATGGAGGGTGGGTCTATAACTGGCAATAACTTGGAAGGGTGTCTTGCCAACTGTCAGTTGTACCTGAAGTAGTTCCAGTATGTCATGCTGGCAAACCAGTCTGGAGGTTTGCCCATCCTTAAGATAGAGCCTCTACCACCCTTAGTCTTCCTGACCTAATTTTGTGGTTGAATGTGTGGACTAAGGTATAACGAGTCTATATTAGAACACCGAACTATCAAAATTTCGAGTGTTCTAATATCGAACCCTATTAATCGAAAATTTAAAACATCGGACATACAGAACAGTGAATTTTTTCCTAGAGAAAAAATGAGTTGTTCCAAAACACGTACACACAGCACAAGCACACCAAACAAACAGCAATCCACACACATGCACCTAAACTCTTACACCTAACCCTACACTAAACTATACATACACCACTAACTATCCACCTACCTTAACCCAAACCCTAACCCTAAGGTCCGTCACTATCGCACAGTCACCTCACTCGCGCCCTAACCCTAACTCACCTACCCCGCCCTAAACCTCACGTCCACACAATCGCACACTTTCCTGAACCTGACCCGTAACTTTCCACCACAGCGCTGAAAATACCAAAGCAACAGAAATGGACAACCAAATTCTTTCCCTATATATAAATGTTCACAGTTCATTGCTTTCGCTAAAATAATAGGGACCCTTCTTTTCTTCTAGCTAAAATACTGCATTATGCCCTCCAATAGCTTTCTAAAAAGTCAGTTTTTAGACATGGTATGTTTAAGTTGTTATCTGTTTTGTGACCTGTACAATTAACAGAATTAGTTGTGTGGCAATGCAAAGACTTACTTAAATAAATACTTAAATACCTGTTGCCATAAACTTAGGACTCTCAAAACTTATTATCACTGCATATGATACATTCAGTGTTCCTATTAGGCTTTGAAAATCAGTACATAGTCTGTTTTCACTGTGTACCACACAGTAGCTCAACACCACATAGTTTGAATGGTGTTGCAGGTCACAGTCATCATCATTTACATGAAGTATCACATGACACAATATGACACGGTATCATAAGATTGTCAACACAAATTAGATGAGGATTACATACCTCTCAACCCTTTAGAGCAAGAAATCTGGACAAAGCCTGAAATAATGTGGTGGGGGGGGGCAAAGGCCCACCTATAGGGACAGATTTTAGATAGTGTTCTTATAAATTTATAAAAAAAGTGCTAGAATAACAGAATTTGTGTTAACACCCATTTTATGAAGGATATAAAGTCTGCAACAAAAATGTTTGTCATTATTTAGTGACTTCAATCCTCAGTGTTTTGCCAGAAAAACACACATTATATGTGGAACAGACCACACTTATGAGGAAAACATGAGGAAAAATCTGTACAGTCTGTGAATATTTGGACAGTTGACAGGTATGTCAGAGAAATATGTTGGCAAGTGTGGGCAATAGGTAGCAGATGCACAGGGGCCATAGGATACAATAAAAGAAGACTGGCAACAGAAAATGGATGTGGAGCACATGTCACTGGAATGGGATGAAGAGTGAAGGATTGCTGAAAGGACAGATGCTGTCAGCAATTGTGACCTCATGAGAAATAGCTAGGGAGCTACTGCAAGCCCATCTCATGGTGCTGCTTTGCTAATGAGAGCAAAAAGACCTCAATAATTGAACTGGCACAGGTGGTATTTTACTTCATGATCTTGGCCTGCTTGGTAATGTGCAGTGTTATGACCTCCTGCAGCAGGAATTGTGGTTGGTATTCAATGGTTATGAATGTCAGCCCTGAAATTAGGTAGCCATGGCTGGACAGGGCAACTGGTACCAGTAATTCTGACAGCTCCAGACATAACTGAAGAGTGTGGCCCCTATTATGGCCCAATTGCATGGCCACACATGTTCTTACCCTCTGCTGGCCATGGACAACACTGTCAGTCTGGACAAACACACTAGTACAGGTAATTCTGTGTAAGTTAGTATTCATTGTGGCACTGTGTGCCACCATAGCCCTCACCATAAACATTACTTTATAATGTCTATCTTACATGTCTTCACATAAGTGGGCATTGTCATCATGTAGGTCATGCATCAAAATTACCAGCTGCATTAAGGACTGCATGGCAGTAGACCTGGATCACATGCCAGCACATCTCATCATTAATGCCCAATGATGTGCATATGTTAGAGGCAACTTTGATATTTGATGACAGTGGTTACTCTTTCATTGTTGGTCTATAGTGGGTAGGCACATCAAGGAAACAAACATTTAATTTTGGACATAGCTGGAGCAGGTGCATAGCTTAGCTACAGGAGATTCCTTTCTGCACAGTGTACATTCATCCAGTATGTTTAGAAGAGGTTCACTGTATTTAGTTATACACAGACCATCTGTTAAGGGTTGCATCACAGCTAGGAGTCAGACAGGCGTTAATGCCATCAAGTTGCTGCACTCTGGCACATCTCCTGGTATCTAAATATTATCAGCATGCACAGTGCTGGTGTGCACATCAGCACTTTGTCCACCATCGGCCATTTTTTTTCATGGTACCAATCACTGCTTCTACCCATGAATGCATAACAGCCAAAACTCCACAGAGAACACCTTAGCCCAGTGGCACTAACCTTGCCAACAAATGATAAATAAAGTAAATAAATTAATATGCTGCAAAGATGCCCTTAAGACTCAAAGCACAGGGTTCCAACTGAAGACAATTCTTTCTTATGCAAATGTACCTTCTTCTGCAGTGACAGGCTGTTTTACTCCAGATGTACCTATCACAACAAATGTGCATTATGCTTAATTTGCTAAGCTACACCAACTAATGTAACAGTTGTTTATGCAAACCAGTGATGTATACTACTAACCTCATATGTCATCCACTGAGACATGGGTATAACCAACATCCAAACTCCTACACGTGATAAATCCTGTACCAACCACTGCACCAGTAATAAAAGGAAATCTTCCACATCTGTCAATGTTGCTGAGTCTGGCAGTCATTGTAGCTGATCTCTTCCTTGCAGTCATCTGTGTCTTTTTCTTGTTATGGTGCAGCCTGCTAATCATGTGACACTAAACCAAGCCTGTTGCTCACACACACACACACACACACACACACACACACACACATACACACATACACACACACACACACATATATATATATATATATATATATATATATATATATATATATATATATATATATATATATGTGTGTGTGTATTATATTGGCATGTTGTAATAATGAGTGCACTTTTGATTTTCCACTAGTCAGAAAGGTGAATTGCTGGTTGCAAGATGAGAAATGTATGGCATTTATGGCATTTTGATTCAGATATGAATTTCGAGTTTCTGAAAACTTGGTCAACTGATAGCGATTCATATATATATATATATATATATATATATATATATATATGTGTGTGTATATATATGTGTGTGTGTGTGTGTGTGTGTGTATATATATATATATATATATATATATATATATATATATATATATATATATATATATATATATATATATATATATATATACATGTGTGTGTGTGTGTGTGTGTATTTATATATATATATATATATATATATATATATATACTTATTTATATATATATATATATATTTATATATATATATTTTTTTTTTTGCAAATTCAGTTTATATTCTTCCAGCATCTTTGCTGCTTAGGCATACTCATGTTTGGTTATGAATTCAAAAAATAAAAATTATACACAAGTAAATACAGTTGCAGCTGCAATGAAAGTAAAATAAATGTTTCATAGGAAAATGATCAACACCTACTCTAAGATTAAACCCACATGCTAATACAGTTATTACTTTAGGTTTAGTGGAGCAAAGCAGTATCTTCTAATTTCATTTTTTTGCCATGTGAAAATGTATAGCTAAAGGCTGGTTTCAATTATATTATTTTCAGATGTGATTCCAAGGATAGGGACAGCATCAGGGCTGTTTCTTGTTTAAAACTCAAAGACAAATATGTATTGTTTCTATGCATTTCTCTTCTGACAATGAATAACATTTAAAACGAATACAATGCAGGATGTCAAAGGATAATATCAGGATAAAAGGGAATAAAATACATTACAGATTCAGCAGAAATGTATAACTTAGCTCCGCATAGAAACAATGGGTCAGGAATTGACTGAAAATCTAACAGTGAGGATCGACTGAGATCACAAAACGTGAAGAGTGATAAGAAAGTTACTTTATAGCCAGAAATACTGCATTCAACACCTTGAATTAATTTAAGTTCCTTGCAATGCAGGAAATTGTATTTAGTCTTTCTTCATGTTGTAGTTTTATAATAAAAAAGCAAAAAAAAAATCACACACAGAAATATGCTGACAGTGGAAAATATTGCAAGTCTTTTTTCATTTGCAATGTTTGACACAGCGACTCTTAATTTTACAACCTAAGAAATTTAAATAGCTGCATAAATCAGTAAACAGATGTATATTTTTCTCCAAATGGCGATATTCAGAAGAGTCAGAATTCATAATAACGTCAATAATCATGTCATGATTAAGACTACATCAGATGCATAGTTGTCTGTTATGTTCTTCAAGATAAAACTTTAGTTTTTCATATAGGTTCATAGGTTGTTACTAGGCTAATGGCTACTAGGGCCCTTATAAGCCTAAGACGAGCACCCCAAACCATCTGGGTTTCAAGTATCATAGAGGGGTATGTTAGTAGGCAGGTAGCTAAGGATTTGTAGTGGGGGGTGGTAGTTAGGATAATATTTTTCTAATTGACTGCCTCTGTCTGTAAGGGACATGTGGGTCAGACAAGGTGTAAAGTTATGATTTTCCATCCAGTTGTCAAGGTTTCATTTGAAAAGGGTAAAGGAATGAACTCTGTTTTATATGGATGGGAAGTCTATTCCATAGTGCAGAGATCCTTTGGGACACATATCTGTCTCTCTAGCACATTTTGTTTATTTCGCATGCAAAGCTCAGATCCCTGGATCTACTGTTTCTGGTGCTGTTTCTTGCACGTGCAACAGGTCCATTAGATCTGGGTCTGAGGAAGCCCTGTAAGCCAGGCAAAGATCTCCCCTCAGCAGCCTGTAGGAGACTGAATACAGAGACAAAGTGATTAGGTTGTCAGAGTAGGACAGGGTATTCATTCCCTGAATTATCCTGGTGAGAAACCTTTGTAGGTATTCCAACTATGGCACATTTCTGGTTAGATACATGACAAAGGGGGCATGGTTTTCAATGATAGGTTTGGTAAGGGACGCGTAGGCTGATACTATAACTTCCTTAAATCTGGATGCCATACCCTTATCTATAAGTTAGGTAATATAAATGATTTTCTTATTGTTTTAGCTATGTGTTGGTCAAAGGCCAGATTGCTGTCTGCATATGTTCCCAGATCAGTTACTACTGGGTTAATTCTCAAGGGAGTAATTAACTTCATTTGACAGTTTCCCAAAGAGTATATAATACATTTTCTGGTATTGAATTTTATGCCATGGCTTTGGTACCAGTTTTGTTTGTGTTAAACCCACTTGCAGGATATTTGTGTCTTGGGGATCATCTACAATAGCTCAAAATTTACAGTCATCTGCCAACTTGCTTAGCCAAATGCCTTTAATGTTAGCTTTGACTTGCAAGATGCAGATACCAATTAGGATCAAACCCAGAATAGATCCCTGGGATGCTCCACTGGTAATCAGTCCTTTGCTGGAGGTGGTCTCACCACTCCTGACTTTTTGGGTCCTGTCTGTTAGCCAGACAGCAATCCAGCAAGTTATGTTCATAGGTTCATAGGTTCATAGGTTCATACTAGGCTATCTGCCCGAGGGCATTTACTGGGGAACTATACTCATTATTTTGCTGTGCCTCTGTCGAGCAGTGACACTGAGGTAATCCCTGGGGTATATCTGCGATCTCCCATCCATTGGTCAAGATTTCTCTTGAACAAGGCCAGCGTGCTCTGCCTCACATGTACCGGATTTTGTTCCACAGCATAGGAGTCTTTGGGTGATGAATCTATCCCTCCAGCCGGTCCTAAACGGTTTAATTCTGATGGATCTAGATTTTTGAGGTGAAGCATATTCATCAAATCTGGGTTTGACATGGCCTTGTATGTAGGCAAAAGGTCACACCTCTGAGCAGCGCCGACTGAATAGAGCTGGAGTTCTTTCAGTCGGGCAGCATAGGACAGATTTTTGAGACCCTTTATCCTTTTGGTGAGGAACTTTTGTGGCCTCTCCAGCTGCTGCAAGTGTCGGGTCAGATACATTCGAATGGGGCATTGTACTCAATCATTGGTCTGATGAGTGATGAGTAAAGGGGAGACTATGACCTCTGATCTAGATGAGAATCCCTTCATGATAAGGTGGGCAATGTAGAAGGTCTTCCTGACTACTTTAGCTACATGGGTGTCGAATGACAGACTACTATCAACCTGGGTCCCCAGGTTAACGCCTTCTGTGCTCAGTGGATTGCCACCTATTTGGTAGCTTTGGCATTTAACTGGCTCTGGCACCAGTTATCCGTTTCTGTGAGACCCTTCTGAAGGATATCTGTGTCAGATGTGTTTGCAGTCATCTGCAAACTTTGTCAGCTATAACCCTCCTGTGTTTGCTTGTACAAAGTAGATGCCAAACAAGAGTGGGCCCAGGACTGAGCCCTGTGGGACACCACTTGTGACAGGCTTTGAGTCTGACATGGCGCCAGCAACTCTGACCCTGTGGGTTCTGTCACTCAGCCAGTTTGCAACCCATCTTGTGATGTATGGGTTAACATTTAAGCTGATGAGTTTTTCAATGATACCCGAAAGGGGTATTATCGAAGGCTTAGCCAGATCGAGGGGTAGGCTGTGGACTGCTGCCTTTCCTCATCAATGGCTTTGGTGACTGTTTAAAGTCAACCAAGTTTAAAAGGCATGATCTGCCTTTGACAAAGCCAAACTGGGTTGGATCCAAAGTCTGCAAATTTTTGAACTAGTTCTGAGCATATCTGGGAGTTACCTCCTAGGTTTCTAACATAGCTAAAGAAGGCCTTATGATTGTCTTTTGAGTCTTTAGCATTTTTCTCTCAAAATTTGCTTTAGATGCTTTTTACTTATAGTGATCATTTGCTCTATCTTGTAGTAGCTTCCTCCTTTTGTTGTAGAGTTTGTTTATGGCTGGGGTCCACCAGACGAGAAGTTCTTTACTGTGGTCTTTTTATTTCAGGTGGGGTGGGATGAGATCTGATCTCACCAGTGAGGGTATACTCCATGTTCGTGATGATGAGATCAAGTATGTTATCTCCTCTTGTGGGATGGTGACTAGTTGTTCCATGGCATTTGAGTTTATGAATTCCAGGAACTATGATGGTGTTTGGTGATACATTTATCCCTCTAGTGTTTTCAGGTTCCTGAGTTTGTGAGGGTGGCCTGTAACATGCTACAGTTTGCAGAGCAGTCGTCTTGAGGTGTGGGTGTCCTTGATGAATATGGATACCCTCCTCCTTTCTTGGTATTGTCGGATTTTTGGGCCGAACGCATGATGAGGGGAAAACCTGATAGAGCCTTGAACCAGGTTTTTTGAGATTAAGACTTCTGGCATTGAGCAGCTTTTCCTTTTTGTGTTCTAGGGTGGTAGGTTTAGAATTTGAGCCTTGCCTAAAAAGGCACTATGGGGTGGCAAGAGCCTTTGCCAATATCCGAAATCCCAGGTGACAGGTGCAGCATGTCATCCCAGGCAGACAGATACTGGATCCCAGTGTTTAAGCCAGTTGTTAAAGCTGATCATCTTATCTCTGTATTGTGGCATCATTCTTGGTGAAGGTAGGATACTGCTCGTGCTTGTGTTATGTGTGTCTGACTATGGAGTCACCAATGACTAGTGTGTCTGGCATTGTGTTTGGCCTTAAGGGCTGTGATCTGACTTGACACTGACTGTGAGGTCTATGTGTTGCAGGTGTTGTGTTCTGAGGTGGTGGTTGTTTGGGTGTCTGCTTTGGTGGCCTCTGCTGTTTTGGTTTTTGATCAGAGCCTGATTTGAGGTTGTAATGGTACTATGTGAGACTGGGTCTATAGTGTGTGTGGTAACCTTCTCCTCCTGACTGGTCTTGCCAGTCCTATGTTATGTATTTGTGTTTTGTGGGAGGAGGAGAGGGTTGTCTGTGTACATGAGGCAATTGTAACATTGCCTCAATATTCCCAGGTTCACCAGCTGAGCAGGAGAGGACACTAGCAATGTAAGGGTTTACACCTAGCTCTGAGAGCTTGTCAGTAATGTCTGAGTGGGGTATTGTACTGAATGTCTTAACCAGGTCAAGATAAGCAGTATGCACTGTTTTACCTTCATCCATTGTCTTGGTCAGTCTCTCAAAGATGTCTTCCAGGTTAAGTAGACATGACCTTCCATTAACAAAGCCAAATTGAAATGTGTCTAGTGTCCCTAGGTTGCCAATGTCTTCATTTATCATTTCCATGATAATTCTTTCCATGGCTTTGCATATTATGCTTGTTAGACTGATGTGCCTGTAGTTCTCTGGTTTGCTTAATGGTCCACCTTTGGGGAGGGGAATGACTGTTGCAATTCCTCATTTACTTAGAATATAGCCTGTTTCAAGGCTGCAGTTGAAGAGTGCATCAAGTGGTTCTGATAGGTCATGTTTAGGGGGCAACAGGAGATGTTGGGCCGCATGGAGGTAGTGTTCTTGGATTTAACGAATGCTGCCAGCACCTAGTCCCAGCTGATAGGTGGAGAAGTATGTTGGAGGAGATTTCACTTGGTGGAGCTGGGATGGGGGGGGGTTGAGCTGAATTTATCAGCCAGTAAATTTAGTATGTACACCTTATAAGTGTAGGTGGTACCGTTCATCACCAGTTCAGCACACTTTTGTGTGTTACCTCTAAGGGTGTAAACATACCTGAAGAAGGCCTTCTGATTCTCCTTAGCTTGTGAGGCTATCTTGACATCAGATGTAATAAGACCTCTTAGTTTCTTGTTTAGTTGTATAAGGTAACACTTGTCTTTAAAGGAGCTGCGTTTCCCTATTTTGGCAAAATGAGTTTTCTTCTTTTATTATATAGCCTGTTTTAGGTAAGGATTCCACCAGTCAGGTTTTAGCATTTGTTTTGTACAGAATTAGTCATAGGATAAAATCATGATGCCCATTACCAATATAACCCCATGCACTAGGCACACACTCAGTTATAGACTATTAACCTTGTCTCTTGCATTTAACAAAAACAGTTTTAGAAACTTCAGAAGATGAGCCAGCATCACTGAGAATATGTGTACACAACTGGCATGACTTTAAGGAAAGATTTATCTAATTGATTACCCATTGTGTGATCTCTTTGATTTGTTGATTAATTCAGAGGAGCTCAAAGATGGGGAACAAACCAGAGTTTGTTTATGATGTCCCTCTGTTCTACTTGTTGTTCTGCATATTCCTTATGACATTTTGGAAAAGTAGGATGGAATGTCTATCGTGTATGGGATGTCTGGTACTGAATATGACCAGTTCTAACCGGTAATGCATTCAAGCATGATGTCTAAAGCTAAAGCTGGATCATGGTTGAATGGAGCTTTAGTCAGGGTAATGGAGTGGATCCCCCACACACACCATGCCCAGACCGCAGCCATTCCAGTGTCCCATTACTTGACCTTTTCTCTTCAGTTTCCATAAACACTGTTCAAAAGAGTCAGTGTGCACTGTATTTTCCTCTTTACTTCTACAGTGATTATAGATGTTTGGATTTAATTTAAAACTTTTATTTCAAAGATTGTAGCACAAAAATTGAATAGCCATTTGATGAACAAAACAATACAGTCTCACAATGAAAATAGACTTAGCATGGACAGTAAACTTTTCTGCCCTTGAAACTTACATTAATTGAAACTGCATTAAAATCCACATTCATAGAAGATGCACCTGGCCAGTGTCAAATTAAGTGTATTTTGTTACCCGGACTGTTTTCAGATAATGGGCCCACTGCACATATTTTTAGGATCATATACAAAAGTTCATAAATTCACCTTCCTGAATAAATTATATTCCTTGCTTAATATAGCAACACTTGTTATTGTGTATTTTACATATGTAGTTTCGAACATTTTTCCAGTAAGCAATGGAACAAAACATATTAACCAGCATTGACAAAACTAGCTATTTCAGAACATTTCAACAAGAAAAGGCTAATCAAACTGCTATCATTAAAATCCATCAATATCAGTCAAAATGCACAACAACCAGAAGTAAAACTCCTCTACTCGTGTATTCATTTATTTTATTTAGCATTTGTTTACCGGGATAGTCTGGCTTGGATGTTATCAATACCATTTCAGATGAGGCCCAATGAGAAAAGCTCCACAAAATAACATACAATACATCACATAGCACAAAATAAGGCACATTACATTGAAGTAAGCAAGTTCAAACTCCTCTTACATTATTTTGCTGTACGGTGGATACATTGGTAGAAAGAAAACAAAGTGTGTCTTATGTACAGACCAGAAAGAAAGAAAGCTGTGGAGGATTTGCGGTAAGCTCTGCAATAAAACATGCAAAACATTACATAGCATAGAAATTTGTGGAAGTTTTCCAGTAAGCACTGCCAAAACTCACAATACATTACATAGCATAAAATAATAGAATCAAAAGCCTTAGACAGAGCAAGGAAGATAGCTGAAATGATATTACCTTTGTTGTGCTTCTTGATTATTGTGTCAGAGACAATAAGAAGGGGGTCTTAAAACATGTGTGTTGGAGATTATTCTTCTAGACAGATTGTTAGCTAGGTGTGGAGGCATTTTTCAAGTATTTTGGCTATTGTGGATAGAATGGCAATGGGTCTAAAATTGCTGAGCTCTAGGGAGGTTCCACCTTCATTCAGAGGAATAATATATGATGTTTTCCAGAGAGTGGGAACATTGTTTTTGGCAATACAAAGGTTGATAAGTATTGATACGGGGTATGCTAATGCATCAGCTGCAGTTTTCAGGCATTCTGAAGGTAGGTTATCAGCAGCTAGGTTGATTGGTTTAATGTTTAGAAGATATTTCTTGATAATAGCTGTTGGAATGTGATGGAACTGAAACTGTGCTTTGTATGAGTTGGGTAGGAATGGGAAAGAAAGGGTTTTGTGAGAGGTATTTTTGAGGCAGGAGGAAGAGAACATTAATAATGAAGTAGGAGTTAAACTGACTGGCTATGGGCTTAGTTTGGTTTGCAAGGCCTTAGAAATTTTCTTACTTGAGTTCCAAAAAGGTCTTGGATTTTTGTAGTGTCTTTGTTATTGGTTATAATAGTAGGACTGTTTGTTGTGTTTTTTTTTTTTTTTTTTGGTGAGGTTTCTTACTCTCCGGACATTTTCATGGCAGGATTGTGTTCTTTGTTGTAACAATGTTTTCCAAGCCCTGTCTCTCTGAGTCCTAAGTTTTTGAAGTGAAACTTCTTACTGGGCTGGTGTGAGAGCTTGGATTGTAAGGGAAAAGGAAAATTTAAGTTTGTAAATCAAACTACACCCTTAAGGGCAGAGTTTGACTTCCGTACTTCTACTTCAGCTTTTCAAATGCACACACACAATGAATATGAGCGAGCAATCACTCACACACACACACACACACACACACACACACACACACACACACACACACACACACAAACGCACACACACGGTGAAGAGTGACAGCAAGTCCACACACACACACACACACACACACACACAGTGAAGAGCGAGAGCAAGTCCACACACAAACACACACACACACACACACACACACACACACACACACACAGTGAAGAGTGAGAGCAAGTCCACACACACACACACACACACACACACACACACACACACACACACACACACACAGTGAAGAGTGAGAGCAAGTCCACACACACACACACACACACACACACACACACACACACACACACACGCACACACAGTGAAGAGTGAGAACTTGAGAACTGGTTATATAAACCACCTCTCAATGTTTGTTTTTCATTAATAAAGGTCCTGATGTTTACAAGATACAATGTCCTTTTATAATTCACACTGTAGTGTCCCCCGGGGTACAATGATATGTACATCTTGCTTTTTCATTTTTTTACAAATGTCAACACTTTCTTAAGGATAAATAAAATTTTTGAAGCTAGCAAGTGGAAAATTAATTGCAAATAAAATTTAGACTGAAGGAGCTACTGCTGCTCTATTGCGCTGAAAATCAATTTATTCATGATTTGCTTTTTATTTTAGAAAGTGGATTACTGATTTGATTGCTTATCATAAGGTAATATTTTATTTTATTTTTTTTTGCACTGGGGTATTTTCCTTTCCTTTAGTCCAATTCCAACTTTTTTTGCTTATATAAAAATTTGTTGAAGTCCCCTGTTACCTCTGTACCTCTGTTGATGTACACTGTTATTACTTGGTTACATCATGTCAAAAGTGAAAGAAAAAAATGCACACCTTCTGTCTTCCAGTCCGGATCAATTTAAAGTAGCAGAAAAAAACTTTGTCAACTAAACAGTATCAATCCAACACTGACTCTCCATCACTTTGCTAGAGCTGTGCTGGCTGAATAAAAGTATGATGCAGTTACTAAAACCTCAATTGTTCATGTTTTCCAGGGAATACATTTACTGAAAGTAAACATCTTAAATATTGTCCTATATTATTTTTTTCACCTAACTGCGGTGGTGGTGCTGCGGTAGCGTTGTCGCCTCACAGTAAGACGTTGTCCTGTTCGATTCTCAGCTAGACCGTCTTCTGTGTGGAGACATGCGTGAATGGGCGTGCCTTCATTGAAGGTTGTGCATCAGGGCTGGCAACTCAGCACGTAAAAATCTACTGCCAATCATTAGCGGACCGGAGTTCCACTGTGGCGACCCCTAACCGGGAAAAGCCGAAAGACACAACACAACAACATTATTTTTCACCTAAGCTCCTGCAATGTAAATGACAATTTAAGTTATTCAGATATCACTAGCACAGAACAACATCTGTTTCTCTCTAAGACATTTTCCAAAAGATAAACTCAGTGACAGTGATCCTAAAGGTATGGGAGGGTTCCTGATTCTTCGGCATATGCAGTTCTTGTAGCCACAGCAGGTCCATAGCCTTGCAAAGGTTATTTAAAAGCTGGTAGATGCTCTTGTGAGAGACACAACATCTGGGAGGCCAGAGGAGAAAAACTTTAAACTATTACAAAAACATTATTTTTAAATCTTCAAAAGTAATAAAAAAAAGTGCTTGGTCACCAGGTTACAAGTGAAACATCTGTAATACAGTGCAAGCATGAACACACACACACACACACACACACACACACACACACACACACACACACACACACACACACACACACACACAGAAATACACACACAGTTATCCAAATAAGTTCAATTTTTGCACTTCATTATAGACGTTTCATTTCTAATGTGTGTGGTAGCCTTGCACTTATTTTTTTGTATCAGTGGTAGCCATAGTGTTTTATTGGATTTCGTTCTCTTAGTTCTGAGAGAAACTTGTTTGTTCATTATGTTAAGTAATGCAGTATTAAAATGGGAGACAGCATTAGTATGTGCAGGGTTCTTAATAGTGTCCAGTTACAATTTTTCAGTGTGTCAGTGAAAGTATCTTTATTAAAGGAAGTTAGGTTATGTTCCTATTTATAGATATTTTTTTGTTTAAATTCCAATATTGCCTTGGTGAAAATGTGGGGAGGTGATCAATAAAAATTTCAAATAAGCAACCAGAGTTGCTGATATTGTTGCTATTGCTGGCTAGGATCCAGTCTAGTACTGATTGTATACCATTCTTATGTATCCTGGTGGGTGAGGCAATCATTTTGGTGAAGCCATACAAATTAATTGTCAGTTTTTGAGTCTGAGTTAATAAGCTGCCAGTCAATATTGAGGTCTCCTAGTATGATCATTTCTTGAGGGACATTAGTAGAGAACCAGTACAGAATGTCCTCTGCTAATGTGGTGTTATTACCTGGGGGGATACAGATGTCTGCTATACAGATAGTTTCATGGTTATTTAGTTAAGGTAGGAGATGAGAGGTTCTGTGTTATGAAACCTGGGGATATTTTTGGGTAATTAGGGACATCTAGAGTATTTGTAAAAATGATGGCTGTACTACCTGCTCGTTTGTTATGTCTATCTAGTCCGAGTATGTTGTAGCTAGAGGGCAGGATTTGTGCATTTATTATTTCTTGTTTTAGCCAGGATTTTTAAACTATTAATATATCAGGGGAGTATTTTACTATGCAGGCATGGATTGTATGTCTTGGATTGTATTTATTTATTTATTGTTTATTTTTTTATTGACATTTGTTGACTGGGAAAGTTTACTGGGTCAGGAACCATTTTCAGTGGAGGTCTGGGGAAAAAAGCTCCACAATTAATACAGTCAAATAAAAAGTAGACACTTGACAAAAAAATTTTTAAAAGTGGAAATATGCAAAAATTAAAAAAATATTTAAAAGTAGAATACATAGGCAATATAAAACTTACCAGTATGTATCAGAACTTATATAAACTTAGATAGCAGTTGGCAGTACAGTACAAAGCTTGAGTTGTTTCTTTTGGCATTGGATGAAAAAAACATGGCAGTTCTTGCCGAACAGTTATAGCAGTAATAGAGCTGTATTCCTGTCAGGGCAAAAGTATTTTGAACTATGGAACTAGGTTAGTATTGCAGAAACTTTGAAGGTTTTGGTTGAGCAATAGTAAACTTGACTGTTTATTGGGAATAGGTGGGAGGGATGTTGGTGCTGAATTAGGGTGACTATCACTACTAAGCTGAAGGATAGCATTTGGGTGGAGTACTAGATCATGTTGCTGGGGTTTGATTTTAAGTTTGTTAAAGGAGAGTCGAGATGCAAGGTAGTTGTGAGAAGGTTTTAGAGAGGTATGGTTATACAGAGTAAATTTCATGTATTTATAATGGAAGAAGTTAATGAAGATTTCATAGTGGTGGTTTGGAGATGTAATATGTAGATATGGAGCATTTAAGTGAACTAATATGTGGGGGATGGTAGGGCTGGTATGGTGTTCTTGTAGTTTGGAGTGAGGGGAATTTAAGAAGGTGAAAAGTGTAAATTAATGAGACAAAACATTAACTAAAAATCCAAATAAAGTGAATCTAATAAGTTAATCAGTAAGTTGATTAAACAGACAAATTAGTTAAAAAGCCAACTGAAATAAATGTGTCTTAAGGGAGTTTTTAACATCAGTCTGAAAAAACGGCAAGCCTCCAGAGAACAAAAAATCCTTCAAATCTTAACGTAGGTTTATTAAGAAAACTTGCCGTTTTTTCAGACTAGTTTTATTTGTAATTTACCAGTTTGAGTTTTTAACATCAACTAAGCCAAACAGGTGGTTAAGTTCCAAAGGTCTTGAAAGATAACAGAAAACACTACAAGGATATGAGCCATGTGTTTAGAATAACCCACAACCTTTCTGTCACAGAGATGGAAAGTCATTATTGAACAAACATCTCTTTCAGGTATGAGGGACTCATGTCATGCAGTGCAAAACAGACAATAATCTAAGTCCATACTCACAGAGAGACAAGTTGGTAAAGAAATTGTGTAATGTGGTGGTAAATGGATTTACCCATTAGTAAGGGGAACCTTAATATGATGTGTGACCATACTCATAGACAATGAAGGTTCAGAAGAACTGGTGTAATGTGGTAAATGGGGATAGCAGTAAGAGGGAAGTGGTGTTTTGAACTAACTGAAACAATTGAATTCATAGTCAGAAAGTTGCAGATGCGTAAACATCCAGAAACAAGACCATGCACCACCATAGTAAGGTATTTATGTGGTAGAAGATGCTTGGTCTGGGAATTTTGTCCTTAAATGAATGCAAGCAGACCTTATGATAGCTCACACATATTCCTTAATTGTCATCTTGTCATTAAGGATTACTCCAAGATGGTGCCTCTGGGGTATACAGTCAAGCCTGTCACCCACCTCAAATAATACAAGGGTCAAGGTTTGAGTACCTGAGAGTGGCACATGGAGCCACTTCAAGCAGCTTGGATGTACAGAGCTTATGCTGATTAGGAATCAGCCAAAGGTGAATGCAGTCTACATTGTCTACAACACAGAGAAGGAAGGGAAATATTGCTGTTTATCATCAGTAGAGTAGGTATACTGCAATCTTTTCCCCCTCAAGATATCACCCAGGGGCAAGAAATGCAGACAGAAAAGAATAGGACCAAAAATGGACCCTTGAGCAGACAAGGTGAAGAGGTGTTCATGCCACAAACAACCCTCAGGGAACAGCCTGAGAGGTAGGAGGTTAGCAACAGTAGAACAATTTCAGTGCAGTACTTGCATAAATGTTATAGAAAGATACTGTGATCAGCTATATACTTCACAATAAGAGCAAAATAGAATCAGACCTCTGATCTTTTGACTGCTGGACCTCAATAAAAAAACTAGCATGTCTTGTCCTAGATTTATTGCAGGTCTAAAATGAAATCGGAAAGAATGACAAAATCCACGACTCTTAAAAATAAGAAAAGCTGCACATTTATATTTCATTTCATTTATCTACATTTGTTTATCAAGTAAGAATATTGATCAAACACAAACCAATTACAGGCTCAGCCCAGAGAAACTCAGCATAAGCCACCTTCTCCAAAACCTTTATTCAGAAAGGAATGTTTAGAGTTATCTTGAGGGTGGCAAGAGTGTTACTCTGCTCCACATATCATGAAAATTTGTTCCAGGGGTAGGACATACAATGGAATATAAATCTATAATGCAAACAAGTTTTATTTATCCATTGATGTAGGTTTCATTAATTTTGCTGTGTACTATTTGCTATGCAGGAGAATAGAGAGGGTTAAAACTTATTATTTATTTATTTTATTCTACATTTGTTGACCGGGATAGTCCATGTCCATTTTCAGCGGAGGCCCGGGAAGAAAAGCTTCAAGGTAGTCAGAGTCAAAAATATAACTATGTAGACATAATTACAGGTAAGTTGACCCTCATGCAGGAGTCCATTAAAGGCATAGTACAAACAAAGGGCTACCAGTCTGTCCAGTGATCTGAATGTCTTGGTATCACTGATCTTTTTTTTGTTAGAAATTTCTGAAGTCTTCCAAGCTGAGTGATATGTTTAAACAAATACCTAGCAAAAGAGTTATTATATTCAATAAAGGGCCTGATGGGATATGAGTAAAGGGGAATTAAAACTTCTTTGGGTCTAGAGAAGATGCCTTTAGATCCCTTATGACAGTGTCTGTCTACAGGGATATGTCACCTATATGGTATGACGTGAACATATTTTGTTTACCAAAATCAACTATCGTACTTTTTTTTCGCATTTAATTTTGAGAATATTGTCTTGTCACCAATTGGTAATATAGCCTGCCGCATGTCGGTGAAATTGTGATTCAGTAGAAGATCGCATAATACCCACCCAGCAAACTTAGATAATCAAAGTTCAATAGTGCAGGCCTGAAGGTCTAAGAAATAGATGCCAAAGAGGACAGGACCCAACAGGGACTCTTGGGGTGCATCACTAGTACTCTTACTTTTAGAATTATCAGCAACAACTGTAATCACATGGGTGTTGTCCGACAATGAGTTAATCTCCACTGAACAACATATGGATTTATATTCAGATTTACAGTTCTGTCAATAATGTCCTCATGTAGATTAATCCATGGCCAGGTCCAGATATGCTGTTCGTACTGCATAACCACTATCCACTACTTTGATGATTTCTTCAAAGAAATTGACAAGGTTAAAGAGGCAGAACCTGCCACTGATAAAGCCATATAGATGATTGTCTAGAGTTACGAGATTTTTAATGACCAGAACTTGTATGAACTTGCATGAATTACTGGATTCTGAGATAGTATCTTCCATAATATTACATATGCAGCTAGCAAGACTTGTAAGTCTATACTTACCAGAGTCTGTAGTTCTGCAACCCTTATATAAATAGCATAGCAGTGGCTATTTTCCAGGCTTTGGGAACATAAATAGTGCAGAGGTTTAGATTAAAGAGGTTAAATGGAGTTTCAAATATGCCATATTTTGCACTGATAATTGGGTAACCTGTTATGTTATTAGGCCCATGGATGACATCTTCTTAAATTCTAAGAAGGCTGAGAGAACTTGTTTCATAGTAATTAAAAGTGTGGCTGGGGCTGTGGAATTTGTGAAATAGCTATAACTTTGTACTGGGTAAAATTTGCTCTGAATTTTGGCAAATAGGATTCAACAACTATTGGGATTAGCTAGTAGCTACTGATATTGGATAAGAGTAGGGAGTATTATAGTTCACTAATGCCATTGTTAGGTTCATAGGTTGGTACTAGGCTATCGGCCCTAGGGCCTATACAAGCTAAGCCATAACAATTCCCTGGCTATTTCTTCCCACAATATTTACTTCCCCAGACCCCTGTCTAGCACGGTGACTGAAGTGATCCCCAGGATGAACTTCCTATCTCCCATCCAATCATCAAGGTTCCTTTTGAAGAGGACCAAAGAGGTGCTCTGCTTGATATGTATGGGCAGTCTATTCCAGAGTCTGGAGAGTCTCTGGGTCAGCAACCATTCACTCCAGCATGTTTTGTTCATTGTGATGACAAGGTTTATATCCGTGGAGCATGTGGCTCTGAGGGATTGGGATTTCTTTAAGTGTAGCATGTCCAACAGCTCTGAGTTTGACATGGCCTTGTATGTTAAGCAGAGATCGCCTCTGAGTAGAGGATATGCGACAGAGTATAGCTGGAGTTTTTTAGATGATCAGCATAGGGCATCTGCTTTAGGCCTGTGATTCTTTTAGTGAGGTATTTCTGCAGCCTTTCCAGTTATTGCAGATGTTGTGATAGGTACATACCAATTGGGGCATTGTATTCTATAATGGGTCTAATGAGGGATGAGTACATTGGAGCAATGACTTCCTTTTTTCTAGATTTAAAGCCCTTAGTGATGAGGTGTACCACATAGAAGGATTTCCTGACTGTTGTGGCAATGTGGTTATCGAAGGTGAGACCACTGTCCACGTGTGTCCCTAAGTTTCTTATTACACTTTCGGTGTTTAGTGTACTGCCATACCTATGGGGTAATTCATGGGTACATGTTTTTTCCCAAAGGGGATAACTATACATATCTTGGCATTGAACTTGAGACTATGGCTCTGGCACCAAGCATCTGTTTCTGTAAGGCCCTTTTGTAGAATATCCACATCATTTGGGGATTCGATAATGGCTCCCAGTTTGCAGTCATCTGCAAAATTTGTTAGCCAGAGTCCCTTAGTGTTAGCCTGTACTTCAGAGAAGTAGATGCCAAACAAGAGCGGTCCCAGGATTGAACCCTGAGGTACTCCACTTGTCATTTGTCTGGAGATGGATTTGGAGTTGGCTAGTTTTACAGTATGGGTTCTGTCAGTAAGTCAGTTGGCAACCCATCGAGTGACGTAGGGATTAATGCCCAGCTCAGTAAGTTTATCTATGATTCCAGAGTGACGGATGGTGTCGAAGGCCTTGGTGAGGTCCAGATAGGCTGTGTGGACTGCCTTACTCTCATCCACAGCTCTGGAGACTGATTCGAAGAAGTCAGTCATGTTCAGGAGACAAGATTGGCCCTTCACAAACCCAAACTGGGTGGAGTCCAGTGTTTGAAGGTTGCCAATATCTTTGTTTAAAAGTTTCATGATAATACGTAACACGGCCTTGCAGATCAGGCTCATCAGACTGATGGGGACGGTAGTTCCCAGGATCCAAGGTGGATCCCTCCTTGTGGAGTATGATAACAGTAGTTGTGCACCACTCAGTGGGAACGAAGCCTGAGGTGAGGCTATGATTAAACATGACACTTAGGTGAGGTGCCAGTTCATTTTGTAGTTCATGTAGTACACAGCTCGGGATGTCGTCTGGTCCCATATAAACTGTATTCTTAGCTTTGGACAGTGCAGTTTTTACCTGTGTAGCTATTTTAGCCTCAAACTTAACTTTGTTGGATTTTATTAACTTCTTGAATTGTTTTATTTCAATGACAAGGTTTCTAACATGCCTGGAATTATTCTTCTTGCTTTTGGTCAAAATTATTTTCTATTTATTATAAAGCTTGTTGATAATATGTTTCCACTATGTGGATTTGTTTCTGGGTTTTGTCCGGCACTTGTTCCTATACAGTACAGCTGCAGCTGTGCAGCTGTGTACATGCTGGTATAGTGTGGTGGTGTACATTTCTATGTATTCAGTGGTGTTAACTGGATTTGGAGGGGAGTTTAAGCTTGCCAGTGTATCACTTAGGAGAAGGTAATTTGTGTTAAAGAAATTTCTAAAGGTATTTTGGGTAGAAGAGATCTCTGGTTTCCATTTTATTTCAAAGGAGACTGCTTTGTGGTCGAACATAACAAGTGATGAAGATACGCAAGGAATGGTGCAAGATGCACCTATATTAGTAAGGAAAAGATCCAAAATATTATTCCCTCTAGCGGGTATTTTGACTAATTGTTCCAGGGGTATTTGCATTGACAAATTCAAGGAATCTCCTGCTTCTGCATTAGTGGTGGTGTAGGTTTCCCAATCTATAGTTGGATAGTTTAGATCACCCAGGTAAATGGTATTGGGCTTAATACTGAGTGATTCCAGTTCTTGCAGATAGGTATTATGGCTTTATCTGGTCATAGAGGGAGTTCTTTTAGCTAATATATGGTAGGGGACCTTTCATCTTGTTACTCAGACAGGAAGAAGCTCTAGCTCATCAAGCTGCTTTACCAGCCTTGATGTCAGTCTCTTCTGAATTTAGACTGATGCACCCCGAACGTCTTTCCCCTCCTGCACAGTAGCTGGTCTAAACGTGTGGCTGGTATTATATCTCTGCACAGCTGAAGTGCTCGCTGCTGTTTCAAACCATGTCTCAGTCACTACACAGATGTCAATATCTTCCAGGGTGAGAAGGGCTTGTAGATAGTGACTTTTTTTGTTCATACTCCTAGCATGAATCAGTTACACCTTCATATTTTCCTATGCTTATTTCATTATGATGATAGGTTTATCAGGTTGGCATTGCCTAAAAAAGGCACTACAGGGGTGGACAATGTCTTTGCCAATAATCAAAACCCTGGAGGTAACAGATTATCATTAACTAAGCAAAATTAGCTTAAATGAATAAACATTAACTAAATGAACATTATAGTATAACAACAGGTGTTTTTTATGTACAGGAATTGGCCGATAATTCAATTTAAATATTGCCTAGGAATAAAGCATACATAGTACAGTAATTGTATGATTTGCTAGGATAATGTATAAAGTTAGATATGATAAGGCATAAATAAAGTCTTAAGAGAGAAGAGGGAAGTTGATAGAGACTAAGAGAGTTATTAAGGTGAGAAATATGGGAATAGTGAAGCGGGAAGAGAGAGTGGAGAAAGGGTAGGCGGGATGAAGGAGAGGAAGGGAGATCAGAGTGTAAAATTAGAATAAGTGGGGTTGGGAGGAGAGAGGGATGAGTGATAAATGGGTTAGAGTGTAATAAGGAGAAGGAGCATTTATTATAATTATGCTTGTGTTAGATTTTTTTACAGCAGGAACAGAATCCTATATTACATAGAAAGTCTTTCAGAGTTGCTTTAAATGACTGAAGGGAAGAAACTGACCAAAAAGATAAAGTTATATAGTTCCATGATATAATGTCAGAGTAGGAGTATAACCTTATATAATTTACAGATGTATTCCTCCACAGGAGTTTGCTTTTACATTTCTCATTATATTCGGTGTGGATAATCACTGTCTTTTTCAATGCATTTATTTAATTGGAAGTAGATAGAGAGACAGACAGTAGATTTAGCAATGGGATCAATTGGAGGGGCATTACAGCTGAATTTTGTCAAGTAACTGAAGAAAGTTTGGCTTCAGAAGTCTCTAAAAGCAGGGGCATTTGAAGGAGAAATGTCGTGAGTTTGATAGGAAAAGGTAACTCATCTAACAAGGGAAGATACATATGGAATTGTGCAAGAAATGTCTGTATTTGTTTAGACAAGATCAGGGGTATTTATGCCTTTCATAGGATGGTTAACTATTTGTTAGCAGTTAAAATGTGAAGAAAATGTTAGGCCTGCTGACTTGTCACAGTAGGACAGCCACTTTGCCGATGGGTAGTTGAAGTCATTCAGTAGGAAGGTGTTGGTTTGAATAGAGATACCAGCTAAGGTGTTAAAATAGCTTTTATGCTCAGAAGGGGAGATATAAATAGTTTTACAGCTTGCTTTGAAGTGACAATTGACAGTGGCAGCTGGTGACTTCAAAATAAGGGGTGTGCTGCAAGAAGCATCTGAATTGGTAGAGTAACTGGAATGGGATGGGGCTCTATTACAGCAGGTCAATGACCATTACCTGTAATCAAGCAATAGATGTGGTTATTCAGTTTCATCTGTAGACTGTCACAGTATATACACCATCATTATAGCCATTTTACTATACACAAGTCAGATGTCTGACTTGCAATCAGCAAGGTCAATGTTAAGTGAAATTGAGCCACAGACAATGACCCCCTTGTATACCCCTGTTGCACACTATCCCTCCTGCACTTCCTCAGTATCCTTCCCATGTTACCCCGTTATCCTGGGCTCACAACATCTAGATGGATTACTTCTTTCTTGCTTTTTCAAAACTTGTCGTAATTTTTAGTTTCCTCCATGCTTTTAGAACACCCTAACTGGTCATATTTCTACTGTAATATGTATGTAAAATATAAGTTATTTAAGCTGGGGGTCTGGCATCCACTAGGCACCCAAAAGTCATAAGGTTCTAGATGATCTGATGTGCATTTTATATCTCTTTTGTGACCTTCTGATTTAATGATAGACTGAACAAAATTAATGAGCAAGAAAAGAAATTCAATCTTATTTTTTTATTTGAAGGAAAAATAAACTGTGTCTAAAGCTTAATGTTCAAAGCTAAGAAAACAGTGTTTCTTTAATAAGCTATATAAATACTATCTACAAATAGTGCCTGCATTCCTCCGTCTCCAAAAATTATTCGCCAATGGTGTTAGAACTGGGATGAAAGTAAGAGTATAAAAGAACAGAGATATATATTATGCAGCTGAGGGTCTAGGAGAGGAAACCAAGGCATATAGCTAAAACCCACACGTAGACATGGGTTGCATTCAATCTTATTACAGAAGGAATGAATGGGGTCTAGGAAGTGAAACCAAAGCATATAGATAAAACCCACACAGAAACAGGGGTTACATTTAGAATCCTTAAAGAAGGACTGAAAGACAAAACTCATCCAGAGAACCATGTGATGTGGCCCTGTGTGCCAGTGGTCATTCGTTATCATACACATCCTGCCCAAACTACCACTAGCAGTCAGTTATTGAATAGAATGTTGATGTGTGACTGCAGTGGAAAAAGAAAAAATGATTATGGCTCACTTGCTACTTTTAGATACACTGCAACCCCTCTCTCATGCATACTTAATCATTTTCATCTCAGATAATCACAATGCTCATCAATTGCAGCTGCTTTATTGAAGGGCAAAAGTGACAATCATTTTCGGCCACATACAACACTGCTGCCAAAATAAAGGTGGTAAAATACTATAATCCCCTCCTCAAAACACACACACACACACACACACACACACACACACACACACACACACACACACACACACACACACACACACACACACACACACACACACACACACACACACACACACACACACACACACACACACACACACACACACACACACACACACACACACACACAACACACCCGCACTCACACACACATACATTCAACACACACACACAAACACAGATGGTACCATCAATTTACAGCCACTTGTATGACTGCGACTATATACCTCAAAAGATTTGTTGCAATCAAATGAATAAATACATAAATGCCATACAGGAATTTATTTTCTCATTTCACCCCTGTCAGAATACAGTATGTAACATACTGCACCCTCTCCCCCAAAAACCTCTCAACACCTTACTTAAAATTAAGAAGACAACTAGATAATAAGAGGGGACAGATGACCAAAATCAGGGAACATTTTCCTTTATATAGTAAGAAAGTTGCTCGAATAATAGGCTTTGCTAATGCATGATTTTCTGAAAGCTGCTAATTCTTAAACTCCAATGTTTGTCTTTATTTACTGACTGTGTTTTGCTGAAACACCACACATCGCATAAAAGAAACCACAATACAAGTAAAATCAGGGACAGTTTAGAGCTTTTATGCCCACACACACACACACACACACACACACACACACACACACACACACACATATGCATATATTTATCCATATGTGTGTGTATGTGCATATATCTCTCACACACAAAAAAACACATTTTAAATTCTTACATTCCTACATCCAGGCAGTGGCAGGCAGGTACCTGTAAAATAAATAAATAAATAAACTACTTAAAAAAATATTTCTGTGCTCATGACAATGCGCTTGTACCACATTAATTCCATCACTTCATCTCAGGCTGTCATGGGTACGTGAGAGAGCCAGAGCCAATAAGAAGGACTCCTTGCTGCTTCCTACTGCAACCCATTGAGAAGCTTTTTGTCTGATGCATTTGCCTTCTGCAAAAGGTAGGAAAACCTGTAATAAGGAATGATTGCCTTACTCCCAGTACAGAGTAGATGTAGCACTGGGCTGTTTGCCTTATTCCCAGTATGGAGTAGATGTAGCACTAGGCTGTTTGGCTTATTCCCAGTATGGAGTAGATGTAGCACTGGGCTGTTTGCCTTATTCCCAGTATGGAGTAGATGTAGCACTAGGCTGTTTGTCTTATTCCCAGTACGGAGTAGATGTAGCACTGGGCTGTTTGCCTTATTCTCAGTATGGAGTAGATGTAGCACTGGGCTGTTTGTCTTATTCCCAGTACAGAGTAGATGTAGCACTGGGCTGTTGGTCTTATTCCCAGTATGGAGTAGATGTAGCACTAGGCTGTTTGCCTTATTCCCAGTATGGAGTAGATGTAGTACTGGGCTGTTTGTCTTATTCCCAGTACAGAGTAGATGTAGCACTGGGCTGTTTGTCTTATTCCCAGTATGGAGTAGATGTAACACTAGGCTGTTTGTCTTATTCCCAGTATGGAGTAGATGTAGCACTGGGCTGTTTGCCTTATTCCCAGTATGGTGTAGATGTAGCACTGGGCTGTTTGTCTTATTCCCAGAATGGAGTAGATGTAGCACTGGGCTGTTTGTCTTATTCCCAGTATGGAGACAATGTAGCACTGGGCTGTTTGTCTTATTCCCAGTATGGAGTCGATGTAGCACTGGGCTGTTTGTCTTATTCCCAGTATGGAGTTGATGTAGCACTGAGCACTGGGCTGTTTGTCTTATTCCCAGTATGGAGTAGATGTAGCACTGGGCTGTTTGTCTTATTCCCAGTATGGAGTCGATGTAGCACTGGGCTGTTTGTCTTATTCCCAGTATGGAGTCGATGTAGCACTGGGCTGTTTGTCTTATTCCCAGTATGGAGTCGATGTAGCACTGGGCTGTTTTGAAAACAGCCCAGTAAGCAAAATAAGCTGATCTCCTCTTATTTTTCTTTTTTTTTTTTTTTTTTAGAAGATCTCTGAACTGTATGCATGTGTGGAATTCCCATCTCTGTTAATGTAACCATAAATTAGACTTTATGTACAAAGGTAAATTTAAAAAAAAAGTGCAGTTTATTAACCTCTTTCCTTTTTTATGGGGTGGAGGGCTGCAGCCCAAGAGTCAAGCACTACATGCTGCCCCAGGTAATTCATCTTACTTAGGGAGATGTGGACATCTAAGAGCTCAGACTCATGAGGTGATGATATTTCCAAATTCTCTGTTTCTGTCTGTCTCTTGGGCATCCCTCAATAGTGTGCACAACTTTCCTTAAAAACATTCAAATGTCCAACAAAAAAAAAACAAAAAATAAAAACCTGGAGCAACTGCCTGCATACAAGAACATGGAGAGCAGAACCCTGTACAAACCAGTAAAAGCCACTGCAAGTTTTACTTTTATCAACAGTCTGTGAGCAGTTCCCTTAAACACATTCAAATGTCCAACAAAAACAAAAAAAAAACCTGGAGCAACTGCCTGCATAGAAGAACACGGAGAGCAGAACCCTGTACAAACCAGTAAAAGCCACTGCAAGTTTTACTTTTATCAACAGACTGTGAGCAGTTCCCTTAAACACATTCAAAGGTCCAACAACAAAATAAACCTGAAGCAACTGCCTGCATACAAGAACACGGAGAGTGGAACCCCGTACAAACCAGTAAAAGCCACTGCAAGTTCTACTTTTATCAACAGACTGTGAGCAGTTCCCTTAAACACATTCAAAGGTCCAACAATAACAAAAAAAAAAAACTGAAGCAACTGCCTGCATACAAGAACAAAGAGAGCAGAACCCTGTACAAACCAGTAAAAGCCACTGCAAGTTTTATTTTTATCAACAGACTGTGAGCAGTTCCCTTAAACACATTCAAAGATCCAACAATAACAAAAAAAAAAAAAAACTGAAGCAACTGTCTGCATACAAGAACACAGAGAAAAGAATCCTGTACAAACCAGTAAAAGCCACTGCAAGTTCTACTTTTATCAAAAGGCTGTGAGCAGTGTAGGTCTATTATAATCTTCTCTCTGTGATAATCCTACCGATTCTTCTGCTGTGCACACTACTGACCCCCATTTTTTCTCCCATTTACTGTAACAAATATATACATGTTTCCATAGCTTTACATTTATTTGCCTACCCAATCTCTATATTGATTAACAGAACTATTACATATTATTCCCGAATACTCAAACTATAGCTCTTCTGTCTCCGAGAAATGTATCCACAAACAATTTCCACCACAATCTCTTAGCGGACTGTCAACATGGCTTTTTACCAACTGTATCAATGCAAATCTAAACAATAATTTCCTGTCATCAGCACTCTCTTTGATATGGTCAACCATAAACTTCTACTCCACCTTCCTATCACTTGATAAACCCACCTTGAACTGGTTCACATCCTACCTGGATAATAATCATCTTTCTGAACTTCTACCTACTTCTTTCATCAATGACTTTCATTCTACCTGCATTCAATATTCTCTCACAAAATGGTTCTCTAACCATTGTCTTCTCCTCACCCTAAAAAAACAAATTAAATCCAACAATGGTACCATGATTTCTCCTGACACCTCACAATAGATAATCAACTAAAATCTACCAACAAAAACTATTAAACAATTTCTATCACCACTAGCCAGATCTACAATAGCAAGAACTCACTTACTCTCTACCCTATTATATCCCCCATCTATACTAACCTGTCCCAATATAATCATAACAAACTAGCTAAATCTTATAATAACATTGCCAGATTTGCCACTAAAGGACTCATCACTGTCAAAACCTAAAACAACCACCTCCTACAATTTAACCAACTTATTATTGCCCATAAAGTCCTTTATCAACCTAACAATATGCAAACTTCTTTATCTAAAAATTCTGGCTCTTTTCTCTAACTTTGTTGGTAAAATATGGAACCTCCATTTCCTTCCTACCATGTCTCCCTCAAAATTTTCTCTGTTAAAGTTTATCCTTATATCATAATTTCTCACTGACCATTCTCTGTCCAGCTCTACCCAATCCTGTTTTCCAATTCTTGTCTCCTGTAGATGTCCTTAGTAACCTTATCCCCATCTTTTCTTTTTTTACTATGAACAAATCTTGTTCTTGTTTTATTGTTATTTTTAAACTTGTAACATTAAATGTTTTGCCTCCACTGAAAATGGACATGTATCCAGTTGGACTAGCCCAGTTAACAAATGTAAAATAAATAAATAAAATATTTTATATTCTTATATTTTATTTATCTTGTATATCACATTTCTTTTATATTCTTATATTTTATTCTCCCATTTATTGTAACAAATATATACAGTTTCCCAAAGCTTTACATTTATTTTATATTCTACTTCCCTGATGCTCTACTTAATCTGCTTTTGAATTGACACAGATAAACAGACACCTTTAGGTACTGACCTGGGCTAGATGTTTCTGTCTGTCCCAGGGGCATCCCTCAGTAGTGTGAACTTAGTACATGTTCTTAAACCCCTAGCATAACTACATTATTTTCCCACTTCTCAGTGAACTGCAGCTCCCCATTGGTGCATAAATAATAAAAACAAACAGAAAGGTAACATTCAAACCAAAACTATAAGCTGCCCTATTTCTGTAGTTGCTAACATTCTCATTGATTGTTTTCTGTTTGGCTGCTGCTGCTCCTCCCAGAAGGTGTAATCTGCTCCATTCACCCTTTGGGCTCACTCCGCTCCCTTACCTTGCCCCCAAATTCCACCCGCCCCCCACTACCTGTACTTTTATACATCCCCTGACTCTTCCCCACCCAACACCTCTTCAATCACAATACACCTAAGCCAAACCCCACCCACCTGTAGATCTTGATCAACCCAAACATCTACTCCTCCTACAATGCTCTACACAACATCTCTCCCTATAGCCTCATTTGCCCTACTAATCTCTTTCTCTTCTCTTACCTATCTTATACTTTTTCCCAATCCTTGTCATAACTCTCACACACACTCCACTACATCTTACCATAAACCACACTTCCCATCCTACTCATCCATCTCACATGAACTCTTTACCTCTAACCCAATCTATTTTTTTTTCAAACCATAACTTCCAACCCAACCCCCGGTACTCCCCTCTTAAATGTGGTACCAGAAAATTACCACTCTCACACAACCCAAGCTACCCTTGAACAACACACTGGCTCACTCTTCTACTCCACCACATCTCTCTCTCACTAGCCAGCGACATCCACCCCAACCCCAGATGCATCTCTAATATCAATCTCACCAAACCCTCCACTCAACCCACAAACTCAAAGTCCATTCGCCTTACAAACACTTAATGCACAAAGCCTAAAAATCTAAATCCCTAACCTCCATGCCTGGCTGTCCCATAACCACCCTGACATCACCACCATTTCTGAAACCTGGCTGAAAACATATATAAAAGATAGTGAAATCCTACCACCAGGTTTCCAAATCATTCGCAATGACAAAGCCCACAAAAAAGGAGGTGGAGTAGCAATAATCTACCCCTCCTCCCATACCATAACTACCTACTCCAATAAAATACCAACTTTTGCCAATGCTGAAATTATAATAGGCTTACTAAAAATAAACAAATGCAAGTCCATATGTATCACTGCCCTCTATATTCCCCCTGGTGATAATATCAAATCTCTTGAAAACATCCTGTCCTGGTTCTCCTCCAATATAAAAAATGAAACCTATATACTCGGTGATACCAACAACAACTGAAATACTATTAACTCTGAAGCCCCATACCAGACAATCAACCTGTACAACAACAACTAATACAATCTCCAACCAGAGGAGTTGATACCTCTGGTACCATCATTGACTGGATTCTAACAACTCACCCAAACCTTATCACCAAAGCCAAAACATTACCTGATCCTCTCAGTGATCAACTACCAGTCTTCACCGACTATCTCCCATCTCCACTGCATAAACAACACCACTACATCCAAACCCACAACCTCTCATCTTTCAACCCTCTAACTTTCTCCGAATGCTTAAAGCATACTGACTGGTCCCCTCTAAAAGCCCTTCCTCTAGATGATGCTGTTTCCTACTTTAACCACTCATTCCTAACCATTATCAATAAGCAAGCCCCCCTCAAACCAAAGACATCAAAACCAATCCCTGCCCATGGTTATCAAAAGATACTAAATTAGACATGCACCAAAGGGACAAAAATGGAAACAATATCAAAAACATAAATACCTTAACACCTTCCTAGAGTATAACCAACTATGAAACTCCCCAAAAAACTAATAGTTAAAGATGGCAAAGCCCACTACTCCAAACTCCAGTCCTTGCACTCAACAAATCCCAAAAAATTCTGGTACTCCATCTCATTTATACAAAATCCTGGCAACAAAGAAATCCCTTGCCCAGACCCCAACCTTGATACAGCCAGCCAGTTCAACTCATTCTTCATAGACTGCATGGCTAAACTATTAGCCTCCTTCTCACCCCCTCCTTCACCACCATCCCAATCATCAATCTTCCTCCACATCCTTCTGCCTCAAGCCCATCCCCACAAACACTATAAAAAGACTTCTCGTCAAACTCAAACCCTGTCGCAATGCACCCGACAACCTTCCACCCATCTTCCTCAAACAATCTGCACACAGCATTGCCTATCCAATCTCTATTCTTATAAATAGATCCATACAAGAATCATACATCCCTTCTATCTGGCGCTATGCTTACATAACCCCCTCCACAAAGGTGGCAAAAATACTGATACCAACACCTTCAAGCCTATTGCTATCCTTTCCCCTCTTTCTAATATACTAGAGAAAACAATACAAGCACAACTCATGGCACACCTAACACTAAACAATCTCCTCTCCCCTAACCAACACGGCTTCCGCATTGGCCACAGCACCGTGACTGCCCTTCTTTCCTTTCTTGAAACCATAAACCTCGAATGTGACTCAGGTAAGTTCGTATCCACACTATTCCTAGATCTATCAAAAACCTTTGACACCATCTCACACACCCTACTTATATCCCAATTCTCCAGCCTACACCTCTCTTCCACCACCACAGGTGCCCCACAAGGTTCTGTTCCTGGCCCTCTTCTCTTCAATCTTTTCATTAACAACTTTCACCAATCCATCCCAGACTCATCTATCATCCAATATGTACATGACTCAACAATCATCTGCTCAGCCTTCTCCTCCTCCGAGCTACTAGCAAAAACCCAACTAGCCTTCTCCAAAACAGAAACCTGGATACAGTCTAACCATCTAGCACTAAATGCAAATAAAATCAAATTAATGTTTTTTTTCCCCTAACAAAAACTCCATTGACAAATCCACATTCACCATACAGAGCCAAAACAACACCCTCCTTGAAATCATTCCCAACACCAAGCTTCTTGGCATCATTATTGATGAAGAACTAAAATTTGACACCCACATCTGCTCCGCAGTCAAGAAAACCCACCAAAAGTTAGGTCTCCTCTACAGGCACAACCACTTCCTAAGCCCCTCTACCCATCGACCTCTTGCATCCACCTTCCTACTCCTCTCCCTTATGTATGGTGCCCCTCTTTTCATCAATCTCCATCTTGGCCTTCTGTCCAAACTTGAATCCTGCTACCACAAGATCTCCAAATTTGCAACCAATTCAAAAAACTCATCCCACCACTGCCACTCCCTCCTCACCCTCAACTGGCTTGAACTACCCAACTACCTCAGTTACCTACAACTCACCATTGCCCAGAAGCTCATCTTTAAACCTGCCAACTGCCTAGCTCTCGCTACTTCCTTAAAACCTTACATTCCGAACAGCTCACTCAAATCCTCAAACAAACCTCCTTCAGGTCCGCAAACCTGCAGGACCTCCTAGATATCTACTGCTGTCTCGCTCCTTAGCTAAACAGTGGAACTCTATCCCCACACAACTACGCAACCTACCTAACCATACAAATTTCAAATTTCAGCTACTCTCTCTTCTTTCTTCCAAATGGGAATGCCCTTGCCACGCTCCAACTTAAACCCCACCCCCTCATTTCACCTTGCACTGACTCATCCAACTACCTCTACTATTACTTCATCCCACCAAAAACAATCCCTCCCCTAATAAAAACTAATTTTCTCTCTAATATCTATTGTACGATACTCTCCAATCTCAAATATACTATTACCCTCTCCATAATATTTTCCTAACCTACTAATGGCTAATAGATATATATTTTGAAATGTTAAACCTACAATTGAGTTTATAAAAAAATATTCACTTTATGTAAATGTTCAAATTTCTGCATTGAATTATATATTTTCATTTTTGTAACATTCTGATAAGCCAGTTGCAAATATCATGGAGCTTATCTGTAAATGTTTAATTAGCTGTATGAACTATTTCCTTTTGTAACGTGTGAAATGTAACTTGCAATTATTGTGGAGCTTTTCTCCCCGAGCCTCCACTGAAAACAGGCTCTTCTTGGCCCAGTGGACTTCCCCAATCATCAAACTTAAATAAATAAATAAAATTCTGATACTTGCTTGCAATTCACAGTGGATCTGAAGATCTGGATACAGTCTAACCATCTGGCACTAAATGCAAATAAAACCAAATTAATGTTTTTTCCCCTAACAAAAACTCCATTAACAAATCCACATTCACCATACAGAGCCAAAACAACACCCTCCTTGAAATCATTCCCAACACCAAGCTTCTTGGCATCATTATTGATGAAGAACTAAAATTTGACACCCACATCTGCTCCGCAATCAAGAAAACCCACCAAAAGTTAGGTCTCCTCTACAGGCACAACTGCTTCCTAAGCCCGTCTACCCATCAAACTCTTGCATCCACCTTCCTACTCTGGTTCTTGATTGCTTGGCAGTTGGCAGGTTTAAAGAACCTACCAGTTCAGTAGCATTCCTTGATGTGGAATTATTTATGGCTGCACAAGGGTTTCTGCAGACCAAGACTTATAGAAAGGATTGCTGGAAGAACACCTATTTGGAGAAGGGGGGTATGCACCCCCAACATGTCTTTAACAATGTTATAAAAGGGCAAATTTTGCATGCCTCCAGACTGTGTACCCAAGATGATGTGTATGATAGAGAGACTGAGTTTCTGCTGTCATGCTTTGAGGAGAGAGGATACTCACAGGGATCAATAAGGATGGAAAACAGGGGACATCATGTGTGGAGGCAAGCCTCTGCAAGACCTTGGTTTGGTGGTGGTGGAGCTGGAAGTCCTACTCCTGAATTAGCCTCTTGGACTAGAGGGTGTATGGACATTATGAACAATAGAGGCACCCGAGGTTGACTATTGGTTACAATCGTGATGTGAACAAAATTAAGAGGATTATACATGAGAATTTGAAGATTCTACAGTCGGATGATGGTGTTAAGGAGGTTGTACATTCAGCTCCTGTCTTTGGGTTCAGAAATGCACCTAATCTAAAGAGACTGCTCTGTAAAGACTCTATGGGATATACTTCTGGACAGGATGGTTTGGGAATGCAATGGATAGGACCATTTCCATGTGGGCACTGTAAAGGCTGCATCTTTATAGACAGGTCTAATAAATGTCAACATCCTGTCACTGGACATATGTATTGTTTGAAATGTTGGTATCACAAGGGATAAGAAACTAAGAGTAATGCTACTCAATGCTAGAAGTCTAAACCTCAAGATGCACGCACTCGAAACTCTCCTTAGCATGGAGAACATCGATATCTGTGCAGTAACAGGGGAAACCAGTTCCAGGGGTCCGAGGCACTAGCACTACAGGTTATACCTCATCTCGCCTTTTATTTAAAACTTGGACGAACCACAAAGGAAATTATGATATTCATCAAGATACCCACACCTCCAGGTTGGTAACAAAGCATGAAGCATCGAAGACTATCCATGCAACTAACAGTGGGTAAAACTGCCTTCCAGTTTATAGCTGCTAGACCACCCTCCCAAACCCAGGAACCCCACTCCAGCCTTCCTGAACACTGGAAAATGAAGGTCTCTCCAAACACCACATTATATTGGAAGAGCTTCAACTACCCAAACATAGATTGGAGCATTACTCTAACTCAACACCCTTACCCCAAGGTTAGAGTAGAAATTCACTAAACTCAAATGCTATGGAGCAACTTTATTTACCACTCCCAGGGGAAAACATACTGGACCTGATCATCACCAACATAGGACTCTATGCTCCAGACCAGGGGTGTAGCCTCACTGGTAAGATCAGACCATATTTGAATCTCACTGGTGTACATCCTGGCCCACTGCCTGCTTGAGAAAACCACGGTGAAAACTACTCTAAACCAAATTCCTCCTCAAACTGAGGTGGAATCCTTCAAAGCCCCGGGCCTGTGGAAAATCTGACCCCAGACCGCTTGGGAATCCCTTTATAAATGCATTCTATGAACGCAGCATACAGTTTGTGGATCATGCAATCCCAAATACAACCAAGACCCAATCCTCAAGGAGCAGACAACCTGTCACAGGTGGACCCAACCAAACAAACTATACAATAGAAGGAGGAAGCTACTACATGATAGAGCAAAATCCCAAAAGGGAAGGCATCTCTGATTAGTATTAGCAAAAAACTAAGGAGCACTCATAAAATCGTCAAAGGCCAGCTTAGAGGAAAAAATTGCACAGGACACTAAGGATAATCACGAACCTTTAGTTATATTGCGAGACCTGGGTGGGAATTCCCAGATATACTCAAATTAATTGACGGCAAAAAATACACTGATCCCACAGGCATCTATGCCGACGGGTTCAAGCATGACTTCTCCCCCTCCCCCACCAAAAGGGCAAATATCTATCCAATGAGTGCTGACCCCTGGCATCTCAGATGCTCAGGTGGGAACGCCCTCTCAAAAAGCAAAAACACAGCATCCAATGGGCCCCAGGCGATTGTCCCAGGCTGCATTACCACTTGGAACTCAAGAAGAGCTAAACCCAAACGCCGACTACGGTTGTCCCTCAGCCTTACACCACCCAGGATATATGCCCAAAAGGTGGAGTACAGCAACGATGGTCCCTCTCCACAAAGGTGGTGCCTCAGCGGACCACGACTATACATACTATAAGCCTGACTAGCTTGGCGGTCTGCAGAAGCTATGGAAAGGATCATCATGGACCTCATGGCGAATGTGGGGACCTACAGACTGGATCCTTACCCGGATTCGGCTTTGTTAAGGGCAGATCCTGCCTCTTAAACCCTGGTTGACTTCTTTGACGTTACCAAGGCCATTGTGAAGGGAAGGTGGTCCACACAGCCTATCTGGACCTGCATGAAACCCGATATAATACCTCGATTTATGAATCGCTCACCAGCTTAAATATAAACCCCACTATGTCTCACTAGATGGGTTTTGCAAACTGGCTCCAAGGACAGAACCCACATGGTTAGAATTGCTGGAGCCATGTCCAGACTCCAAATCAGTTTGCAAGTGGCATCCCACAGAATCCAGTCCTGGGACCTCTCTTGTTTGGTATATATTTCGGAGGTACAGGCCAACACTGGAAGGACTGTGGCTGATAAGTTCACAGATGACTGCAAACTAGAAGCCATAATCGACTCTCAGCCGACACAAGCATCCTCCAAAGGGCCTCATAGAAACAGACAACTGGTGCCAGGCCTCCTCAAGCTAAGCAGCCAAAGAGGTGTATAGTCATCCCCTTTGCTTAAAACAGTGCCCTGAAATTACCACATAGGTGGTAATCCATTAAGTACAGAAAGAAGTAATTAGGGACCTGGGGACCCAAGGTTGATAGCAATCTCTCATTTGACAACCACGTGGCCAAAGTGGTTAGAAAAACATTTTATATAGCCCTGCCTAATCATGAAGGAAGTTCACATCTAGATTAGGGAGGGTCATCGTGCCTCTTTACTCATCCCTCATCCAGATATGAATTTGAGTACAATGCCTTTTGGGATGTACCTTACCAAACACCTGCATCAACTGGAAAGACCCCAAAAATTACCTCACCAAGAGGATGAGAGCAAACAGATGCCATATGCTGCCAGTTAAAAGAAACTCCAGCTCTACTTGTTGGCATACACGCCTGCTCAGAGGTGACCACTGTGCCTGGCCATTATAAGACCCATGTCCAACCGAGAATTAAGGGACCTTTTGCACCTCAAAATCAAATCCCATCAGGCTACGCTGGGAGCTTGAACCTCAGCACACAGGTGATAGGACATGCTGGAGGGACAGTTCATAACCAGAGCTCCCTTCGCGCTCTGGGCCAAATCCCAGTCCAGGTTAGGCGGAAGGAGTCCTCATTTGACTCTTTCACAGGAGGAATCTTGATGAGTGGATGGGAGATCATGCGTTTTGGGTATCACTTCTGTGTCACTGTTAGACAGAGCTGAGTATACTAACCTCAAAAGGGCATAGAAAATTTGTTTAAAATGGGTGGCTGAAAATAAACATACTCTGGCTAGGCTTATAAATGCCCTAGGGCAGATAGCCTAGTATGAACCTATGAACCTATGAACTACCAGGAACCTGGTCTATTTAGCAAAATGCCAGGATTGTGACTCATTTTATGTTGGCAAAACCAACAGAATGTTGAAGGAGAGGGACTTACAGTATTGCAGAGATATAAGGACTGGTGGTGAGCAAAATGCACATTCACAGTATGTTAAGAAAAATTTGAGTCATACTTTTAAATTTATGGTCCTGCAGTTGTAACATACAACCAGAAGAGGGGTGATATTTCCTCAAACAAAACCGGTTAAGTAAACTGGATTTACAGATCTACGGAGGCTGGATAGAGTGTCAGGGCTTAATATTGCTTTACCAGTAAAGCCTGTCCTTAGAGGGTGTAGACCCTGGAAATTGAATTGATTGGTCCCTCTAGAGGGTGTGTGCTGCATTGCATTATTATTGGTTGAATGTGGTTTTTAAATAGGTTTATGCTTTATTATATTTTGTACTTGGATGTGAAAAAGAGTTGGATTACTTGCAAGTGCTTATCCTGGTTATTAAAGATTTTATTCATACTCTGCCGTAGTGGATCCTTTGGGTTTTGTTGCTGCTGTATTTGTTGTTTACCAGTTTGCTCCTTCAGTTCTGCTACTTCTGATTTTGTTTGTTTGTATCCTGGTTCTATAGGGAGCAGAACCCATGGCTGATGTTTGAACTGCTACTCCATCTGCTGAAATTGAACTTGGCTATCAAACATAAGTTACCCATGGATGGTTGTTCAGAGAACAAGGCCAGCAGTTGCTGGCACAAGGTACTAATCCATTTATTTCATTAAATCTTGCAAATGAAGATTGTATAGAACCTGCCTTACTTGCCAATGATGAAGAGCTAAAAGGTTTGTTTTTTTTCAGTTAGAGAGAAACTTATTTAAAGGGACAATCCTGGCATTTAAAATTTGGGTCCACTCTAAAGCAGAGCAAAGTAAAGCCCACTCGATCATGTCACTCAAATTCCCACCCACAGTGTCAGTTAGCTTGAAAACATCCTGTACAGCTTCAATTCCAATCCTGCTTTGGCTCCTAACCTCAACTGTGCTTTAACTTTGTGTTCCTGTCTCAGTGCTGTTGGACTTAAAATCTGTGAAGTTTTTCCCCTTTGCTATGTTGGTTAACCATATTTTAATTATAGCAAGTGTTTGGGCTGCATGTGCTGTTGAAATGGTATCCCACAAAGGGGAGCCAGTTTCACTTATACTTACTTCAAGATGGTCCTGGATTTCTACTTTTCGGTAAGATACAATGTTTTCAGCCACACTACTTAGCTTCACGATGAGTTTTGCAGAATGTCCATGATTTTTTGCCTATTTTTCCCCGGGTCTGGTTGTCATTAGGGGTGTACTTTTCAGGCGAGATTTAAGAGGTGGTGAAGCCTTAAAAGGGAACTGTAAGTTGGGATACTTCTTGAGGCATTTTTGGGTTTCCGACTTTGTACCCTTCAGTAACTTCATACTTGTAGAAGCTGTAAATCTATAAACCGAGTAAGGGTAATATTTAAAAAGTCTCCATTTCTATATATGGCTTTATCTAGTTTTCTTGTTCTAAGAAGTTAAAGAGACACTCTCATTACTAAAACTGAATTTATGCTTCGGACCGAAGCTGAAAACAATGCCACCCACTTAATTAATTGCCTCCCTGTTTGTGAGTTAGTAAATTCAATCCTTACAGATTTTCCACAAAAAATCATAAAACCACAATTTGTATGAGGAACAGACTCAGAATGTGGGACAAAACTCTACACAGTTGAGAGGTGACTATACCCAGGATTCCGGCAAGCTCTGCATGAGAGTACGGGGAATAGTGCAAGAGCTGCTGCAGGCAATATGGCTGCCGTGCGATCCAGGAATAAGCTCCCGAGATGTGCATGAGCACTCCTGCACAATTCCTGCATGGACACAGCTACTGTATGCCAATTACTTCATTTGCTGGTAAAAACATGCAAATGAGGTAGATGCTTGATCAGGAGCTTGAGCTGGGTGTCCATTACAGAGAATAGTGTGGACTGCAATGTATTCAACCAGTAGCTGAATACATTTCTACTAAACTAAAAACGGAGCATGACAACAGCCTGATACATTTTATTAGAAGGGTTAGCATGCCAAAGGCCAACTATATGGCCATAGGCATGAAAATTAATTCCAAAATTATAAAAATTAACTTTTTATTTGTTGGCAGATTTTAGACGTTTAAATGCAGGGCAGCGGTGCATAAACAGGGGTTGACCTGAAATAATAAAAAGCTGGAAATAAACTTTTAAGCCCAAAATCATAATTTTGCCATAATAGTCAGTGGCATGCGCAGCACAACAAGACCGGCTTGCCTAAGGGGAAGGCTGAGTGTCAGTTTTCCAACGAAAAAACCACCATTAGCAGTCAATCCTATACAAATGGGCGATGATACTGAATCACAGATGTCCCCTCGGTACTAGCTTGCACCGAACAGGTAGGTCATTCTATCATGTTTGCCCTTAGCTAAATACAACTAAAGAAGCTGCCTAGCAGTATTTACATTGCCTAAATGGGTTTTAAACAAATAAAAAAAAAAAAAAAAACAGGAAATAGCAGCTCCTTTTACATCTAAGCACTGGGTTTGTGCAGCATGCCTCGGGCTTAAACAGGAAGGCAATGGGAAGGGAAAACAGCAGTAGGAAGGTAATCAAGGAGAACTAACCATAGCTAGCAGGTGAAATATCAGAGAACAAAGGCAATTACACAGGCAGCAGCCCAGCCCAGCACACTACTATAAACTAAACAGCATGCCCGCAGGTACCACAAACTCTACACCACTGGGTGTACACAAAATGGGAAATTTTATCTAACAAAGCAACAAAATGATAGGGGCTGCTTTTATCTCATAAATCAATATGTGGAAAGGCTGAGGGGGGTGGTGAGGATGAGAATGCTGATGAAAACCACAGTGAGGAGAAGGAGAAAAGTGTACAGACCCAGGGTAACCTACCCAGGGGCTTCCATAGGCTGGAATAGTGGAAGCGCTATAAGGTGAACAGGGCATCCTACAGCAATTGTTGAGCTGTACGACCCGCCCTCACACACACAAGCAACAGAGGGGAACCCATCCCGAGAGTGGATTACCAAGGTATGTGTGGGATTAAGAATACTAGCCACAGGTACCTTCCAAAAGGCCAACTAGGGATATCATGGGGATCTCACAGGCATCAGCATCAGGTACTCCTGGATTCATGGATGCCATATGCTTTACATACCCAGATGAGCATATATATTTTCCACAACACCTGGGTGTTAACCAGCAATATCGTCTCTTCACCAAATAGCAGAATACCCACAAGGAGTGAGTGGGTGCACAGACTGCATGCACTTACACATCAAAGCACCACCTGGTGGCGGGTAGGATCACATAAACCCATGAGACTGCCACTCAGTAACTTTGCCAGATGGGTGTGCGCGATGCGGGACATGATAATGAATGTGTGTGCTGGCATCCCTGGAAGCTTCCCCGACTCCCACATCACAGCATATGACACAGCTGCCTGAGAGATTTTATGGTGGGGACATCCCATATGGCCACCTAGCGGGGATGCTGGTTACACACTGGAGCTGTAGCTGTGGCACACCATCAGAAATGCACACACACCTCAAACAAGAACTCCATAAAGAGGCACACGCACAAAACAGAATCATAATAGAGCATGTGTTTGGGATGCTCAAGTCATGGTTCCAGTGCCTGGACATATCCAGTGGAGCCTTGCAGTACTCTCCAGCTACATATATCCAAACTTTCATTTTATGTGCCATGCTACACAACATGATCCTGTGGAAACAGCTGCAACAGGAACAGCATGGGACAGGGCCACACAGCCCCCCACCATTGCCAAGGCCAGCACAGGCACAGAGTGACTCCAGAGGAGGAACAACCTGAGCCTGCCCCTGCAAAAACCTTTTGAAAGAAGGCATGCTTGAGTATGCTCAGGCTTTGGCAAAGAGGCAACACATAGCACATACACTGACATAGTAAGAACCCAGGGAATTACACCTCTCTCTGACTTGCACATACAGTAAAAGGGATGCCAAGCATGACACCACCTGTGCTTAACCATGTATAGGGAGTGTACTATGTGCATCTGACATAGTCAGCCCTCCAGCACCATCTCAATACTGCCACAGCCACAAGGTAAGTCACTCTCACTATTCAATTTCTGAATGGAGTAGTATGTTCTGCTACTTGCATCTATGGTATGGATGTGAGCATGCAAGGGAACTGCATGGCTGAATGAGATGGCAGCAGACAGTAAACACCTATATGGGTAGCATGAAATCCATAACAAATACTGGTGTCAACATAGTAGGCTGTGCTAGACAAGGTGACAAATCCAACTGCAGGACATGTGGTGTGCCAAATGTGTGTCTATAGGACTCACACATTCATGTCAGTGAGGCTCATATACCCAACAACACTCTCAGCCAGCAGGACAGGCATAGATGACCACAAAGAAAGGCTGTGCTAAGGCCTCTGATTGATGGCAATGAAGAACAGCCCCCCTCCAGACCTACAAAGCCAGACTACAACAGGTCAGGCAGTGGGATGTTGGATTCCTGAAAAGGGTAAGAAGAAGTCTGAGAAGTGAAATGCTTAGGTCAAATACAAACCTAAGATCCTGTACTACACTGATATGCCTCTAGCAAGTCTGCATGATAGGTCAGAATACAGAGGGTAAATGGAAATGACAGGTACCTGAAATACCAAATTTACAGTCATAGCAAATGTTTACAGTTGTCAGGTGTGCCCCCCCACCCCACAATCCTATGCTTAACAGAAATATGGTAACATGTATGTGTGGGTATAATAACAAGTGGAGCACAGATTACCTGGAGTTGGGCAAATTAGTAGGATAGATTGTTGCTTTCGTGTACATTGCAATGCAGGGCTCTACTGTGTGTTAGGTTGTTGTGTGTTGTATATTGTATGTGAGAAGTAATAATGGTCAGCATGTAAGAGGCATAGGGTTGTGTCCCAGTGGCCAATAGTAGTAGTGTTGATGGCTGGGGCAGATCTAACAACTGCAATTGGCAAATAAAATGCATCCCAACAGAGACCCTAATCCAGCAGTAATCCACTTGAAAAGTAATTGTTTGGATATAATATCTATCACCATCTGAAAGATGAACATAGCATGAATGTGAGCAGGAACATACACACAATTTTACACAGGTGGAAGTACCCTAGACAGAGAGGGGTATAAAATGTACACTGTCAAAATGGACACACCTTTGGAATTGTACATACTGGTTGGCAGCACATTGGATTGTCTGTGTATGGAATACTGATGTAGTCTCTGGCCAAACACTGGCGAGACCACAAAAGGCACAGTTATGAAGTACTGAGGAAACTGCTGATGTCTAACACAAATAGCCAGCATAAGGGGAATGCCCCCATATATCTGTGAGTCAGCTGCAAAGTAGCTTCCACCATACATATGCACTCAGCTCATCCCACCATCAGCCACAGGTTCCACAAAGGGTCCTTATCCACGCCGGGCCAGTACAATATGACCCTCTTTTTCTGCATGAAATATCTGCAGGAATGCAGCATGCTGAAGAGGTGTCCAGCCACAGGTGTGTCCCTAACACTGTAAGCAGCACCCTGTCAGCATCCACACCAATGGATTATCTGGGACAGAAACTTCTATGCATTTAACACCTTTGCACACACCTACCCTGTCACCCCAGGGGAATACAGTGGCTTGCAGCCTGGGACTGTAGGAGTAACAGAGATGCACTGGCCTGCTACAGATGGCCTGCATCACTTTACTAAATGCCCTACAGTCCCTCTGTCAAGGCCTGTGTCTCACCCTGCAACAGTATATTTATCTCATGGAGTCCCAAATAGCGACCTTAGCACAGTCAAAGAGCTTCTAAAATACAAGGCCATGTCAACAAATCCAGTAGCATGTCCACCATGTCCTGCAAGACTGTGGACCAACTCCTAAATACTGCTGGGATGAGTAGTAACTATAAGGATACTTATCAGATACTGCTTGCATAATTTTAGGAAGAGGAAAGACTAATGGGGGGGGGGGGGTAGAAGCATGGATGCCATGGAGTGTGAAGTCTGAAACTCCTGATGTGTGTGCCCCATACTATCCCTGTCTACAAACACAGGTGGGGCTACAAACCTGTTAAGTAAACCATAATGTGAAGGGGTAATAACCGGATATATGAGCCTGCCTCTGGGCAACCTGTGGTAGAAGATCATGCATCTAGGTATGGCCACAGCAGGATGAACATTCTGTCGTGGAGTAGATGTACAAGCCGGGGATCCCTCAACCACCCACCCAGTACCGGTACTGGACCATTTACACAGACCCATCAGCAAGTGTCTGCAGTTCCCACTCCAGAATGGCATAATTGTACCTGCAGGAAATATGTAGGTACATGAACCCACAATACTAAAGACTTTTAACTTCCATTCATATTGTATTTTTTCAGGAAATTACTGTGAGCAAATACTTATATCTGTCAGTAGTTGATGGCGTAATATATCACAGTGTAAAACAGTACATATGTCACAAGATATCTCAGCTAACACCAAAACCATGTAAGCGGAAGCCTTGCAATTTACAATTGTTTAGAGTATACCACTATCCTTTTGCCCATTGTGACTCCATTATTGTCAACCTATCTACAGTTATCCTGAAAAAACGGTTACTTGCTGTAGGTGTAGAACACAAATGCCAGCACTGGAGTACAACCTACCTGGAATGGATTCACACATTCAGCTGAAGGTCATACTGGGCATGCTCCACACTTAGAGAAACAAAGCCCATATCCTGACAACAAAATACAGAATGGTCATACTGGGCATGCTCACACAATGTCTAGCAACAACAGTGGACTATACATATCTATGCAGTCACTTGAATGTCTGTACACATTACTTGCACCAGTGCTGGCACATACACACAGTACACAGGTGGAAGTACCCTAGACAGAGAGGGTATAAAATGTTACTGTCAAATGGACACACCTTTGGAATTGTACATACTGGTTGGCAGCACATTAGTTGTCTGTGTAGTATGGAATACTGATGTAGTCTGGCCAAACACTGGCAGACCACAAAAGGCACAGTTATGAAGTACTGAGAAACTGCTGATGTCCCCGCACAAGCCAGCATAAGGGGAATGCCCCACATATATCTGTGAGTCAGCTGCAAGTAGCTTCCATAGCACACATGCACTCAGCTCATCCCACCATCAGCCACAGGTTCCACAAAGGTCATATCCCTGCTGTTCGGAATGAGTACAATATGACCCTCTTTTCTGCATGAGAATATCTGCAGAATGCAGCATGCTGAAGAGGTGTCCCATGCAGGTGTGTCCCTAACTGTAAGCAGCACCCTGTCAGCATCCACACCAATGGATTAATACGGACAGAAACTATTGCATTAACACCTTGCACACCTACCCTGTCATCCCAGGGGAATACAGTGGCTTGCAGCCTAGGACTGTAGGAGTAACAGAATGCACTGGCCTGGTACAGATGGTCTGCATCACTACTAAATGCCCTACAGTCCTCTGTCAAAGGCCTGTGTCTCACCCATACTGACAATGTATGTTATCTCATGGAGTCCCAAATAATGACATAACACAGTCCAAAGAACACAAATGCAAGGCCATGTCAACAAATCCCAGTAGCATGTCCACCATGTCCTACTGCATGAACTGTGGACCAACTCCCTAAATACTGCTGGGATGAAGTGATAACTATAAGGATACTTATCAGATACTGCTTGCATAATGTTAGGAAGAGGATAGACTAATGGGGGGGGGGGTAGAAGCATGGATGCCATGGAGTGTGTGAAGTCTGAAACTCTGATGTGTGCCCATACTATCCCTGTCTACAAACACAGGAATTGGTAGCTACAAACCTGTTCGTAAACCATAATGTGAAGGGGTAATAACCAGATATATGAGCCCTGCCTCTGGGCAACCTGTGTGAATCTGTACATCTGAGAGGTATGGCCACAGCAGGATATGAACATTCTGTCACGTCGATAGATGTACAAGCATGGGATCCTCAGCCACCACAGTACCAAGGTGCTGGACCATTTACACAGACCCATCAGCAAGTGTCTGCAGTTCCCACTCCAGAATGGCATAATTGTGCAAGAATATGTAGGCTGCAGACCACAATACTGGACACAACTTCATTCATATTGTATTTCTCAGGAAATTACTGCGAGCAAATACTTATATCTGTCAGTAGTTGATGACGTAATATATCACAGTGTAAAACAGTACATATGTCTGAATATCTCAGCTAACACCAAAACCATGTAGCGGAAGCAGCACAGACACAATTAGTTACAGTATACCACTATCCTTTGCCCATTGTGACTCCGTATTGTCAACCTATCTACAGTTATCCTGAAAAAACAGGATGCTTGCTGTAGGTGTAGAACACAAATGCCTGCACTGGAGTACAACCTACCTGGAATGGATTCACACATTCAATACAGAAGGTCATACTGGGCATGCTCCCACACTTAGAGAAACAAAGCCCATGTCTGACAACAAAATACAGAATGGTCATACTGGGCATGCTCCCACACAATGTCTGGCAACAACAGTGGACTATACATATCTGTCAGTCGCAGATGTCTGTGCACACACTACACATTGCGCACCAGTCATGCTTTGCACACACATCGGAAAGAAATACACACATATATATCCAAGGACAACACACTATAATAGGTCAAACATACACAAACAGAGATGTGGGGAAGAGAGAGACAGACAGTGACAAAGAGCTTCCCATCATGAGGCCTGTCCCACCCACCAAACATCCAATTGGCCAATATCACATGATATGCCAATGTCTATCACTGTAGACATTTGCTTCTGGTAGCCCTCAGCACTATAGTGTCTGTGGTGCTTGTGATAACTGTGTAACATAACAGTACAAGTCATTATTCATCTAGTAGTCATATACACAATCCTGTCAACTATAAAGTTGTTTGTGACTGAGTGTTGTGTGTGTGTTTCCAGAGGAATGGTTTATGGCCCAATCACACACACTGCACTATCCATTTCCCTAGTTTAGGTAGCCTGCTGATGTCAGTCACCTTGAAATATCCCTTTGGACAAGGCTCATCCCTCTAAGCTCTGTTTTATGTGCAATAGCTATGTAATGCTATAGTGCGATGTACTAGTTAGGTAGGAGTTCTAATCCCAGACATGGCAACTGTGAAACTCTGTGTGTGTGTTTGTGTGTGTAGGGATCAATGCTTTTGAGGCCATTCACAGTCACTACATCTTCCATTGCCCTACTTTAGCAAGCCTGCTGATGTCAGTCACCTTAAAATACCTACGTAGACAAGATTTATCCCTATAAGCTCTGTGGCGAGTGCACTAATTGTGTAATGCTATAGTGTGATGTACTGGTTGGCAGGAGTTCCAATCCCAGACATGGCAACTGTGAAACTGTGTGTGTGTGTGTGTGTGTGTGTGTGTGTGTGTGTGTGTGTGTGTGTGTGTGTGTGTGTGTGTGTGTGTGTGTGTGTGTGTGTGTGTGTGTGTGTTTGGCATTAGTAGCCTGTGTGGAGGTTGCTATGATTGTGTAATGACAGGATTCATTGTTGGGTGGGTTCTGATAAATTATTATATTGAGAACCTACTATATGTCACAATGTCCACCTTACAAGGACAACAGATGTCAAACAGCAGAGAGGGTGGTGTAGACAATCCATAGCCCTACATGTGACATTATGGATTGATGAACAATATAGGCAACCCTTGTATTACCCAGAGAACACTCTCCACCCATGTCTCATACACAAACACACTTGGCTAGGCAACAACAAGTATATTGGTAGTTCCCTGCATATTGCCGCAGATAGTAACCACGGTGTGATTGCAGTGGACTACATGCCTGTTGGTCACAACACTGCCACTGACATCAGAATGTACTGTGATGTGTAACATCTTCTGACTGTGTGTTATCCAGCAAGTAAAAGGGCATGGCACCCTGTTACATCCCTACAATAGGCAAATAATTGCTTACAGTGGTCCTTTGCTATGTTCCCCACTGGACGTCTGCAACAGCTGTAGGGTCTGCAGATGTAAACCACAAAGGGAATACCATGCCTTATACACATGCCCTGTATGGACAGATGCCACTAACTCCACTGAATACCTGTATCATGCTGTCAATGTAGGTGCAGGCATGACCTCAGTTCCATAGCCAGATATCACCACATAAGGTCAGGAATGCCACATCAGATGATAACTGTCTGTCCACATAACATGCCCCAGAGACCCCAGGTACACTTCCACTCATCACAGAACATGCATATGGGACATGTGCACAACCCAGACACTGTCCATGTTATGGAATATAGATCACATACATGGCAAGCATTGCACAGAACTGGCCACCCACAATAGTAGTCCAGATGAGTGTATGGTGAATACAGTACCCACCTGCATGATCCAATCCAGGGACTACACCTCTGAGCCACACTGGAGACCACTGTCATATGGCCTGATGCCAAGGTATTTCCTTTGCCTAGTCTTGTACAGCCTTCTGGTACAGTCAACTACTACACACCTTTGAAGCAATGAACCCATGCATGTCAGTACTGGCAAATGTGTGTGTGTGTGTGTGTGTGTGTGTGTGTGTGTGTGTGTGTGTGTGTGTGTGTGTGTATGTGTGTGTGGAGATTAATGATTTTAAAGTCATTCACACTCACCACACCTCCCATTGCCTTACTGTAGCATGCCTTCTGATGTCAGTCACCTTGAAATAACCCTCTGGCCATATATTAGCCTGATAAGCTCTGTGACATGTCATAACTGCGTAATACTGTAATGTAGCAAACTAGTTAGTTAGGAGTTCTAATCCTGACCCTGCCAACTATGATAATGTGTGTGATTCCCTGAAAGAATGTGGTTGTGTCTTCCTTAACACCTGCTTTTGTGGACAGTCACATGTACTACACTTCCCTTATCCCTCCTTTATCACTGTTGCTGATGTTACTCACCTTCAAAGATACCTTTGGACAGCTCTCCAACATGTAAGTTCCGTGGCATGTGCAATAACTGCATAACAATGTAATAGCAATACATAGTCATGTAGAGGTTTGAAACTCAGTGCTGTTAAGTGTGTACTTGTGTGTGTTATCAGTGTCCTATTGGGGTGATTGTGTAATGACAGGGTCCATTGCACTGTGGGTTTTGCCACATCATTATATTGAGGAGCCACATGTCCCATTTTCAACATTACAAGGCCAACATTTTCTAAACATTGTAGAGATTCTAGTCGACAGTCCTCAGTCATAAATGTGTATAGCCATGTGCAATTACCATATGGCAGTATGGATTAGTACACAATATATGCAATCATCATAATGCCCAGATACCAGTCTTCACTCATGGAATATACACAAACATGCTTGACTCTTACTCTCCTACTCCCTTCCTTTCTTACTCTGGTGGATGTGAAAACGTACACCTGCTTTGCTTAGGCAGCAGCTTTTGTTTTGTAAGTGATGCTCATGATCAGCTGATGGCCTGTGCATGAATTGCAGTCCCCCACTAGCTGATTGCATGTGGAACAGCTGTGGTATCATTCCTATAGCCAATTGCATGGAAACACACTCCTAGAACTAAGCACTTCATGTGGGTGTTGACCCTTTTCCTTCACTGTGAGCAGGACTTCATGTGGGTGTTTGACAAACAGCATCACAGAGGGTAGTTGGATATACCTCTTACGACATACACTGTGGAGACAGGCCAACAAACAGGAGGGGAATGTTCCAGACATGAGGACAGAATGTAAGTATTGCTCTTCTACATTTGAAGTAATGTTGGTTTAACAGGGATTGTGTGGATATGGCTGTTCTAGGTGATTTAATATCTGTCATGACCATGTTATGTGGTTGGGGAAACTCACCTGTAGGGCTATCTAAAGACTGGCCAGTGTTTGGAGTCTTACATGTGTTGTGTTACTCACACATTTCCTATCTTTAGAAAGGCAGTAGCATACTCTGAGGATTGCAGTCACGTGAGCTACTGACTTCATATCCCTCAGAAGACATATGTCACAACAAACCATGTTACAACAGTAAATGTATGGGTTTATCACAGCAACATGTCAATATTGGCCCTGTGTTTGTGCCTCCAGCCACAACTCTGTCAACCTTTGTACATATGGCATGCAGTAAAAAGTGCATATGTTCAATACATCATTATTTACTGACATCATACCTGATAACAAGCCAGTGAGATATCAGACTGCTAGACATGTTATGTATAGTAGGCCTTATATTTGAGGACAAAACTTGGACATTCTGTTGTGTACTTATGGTGATTGTCGACAGAGTGTGTATTGTGAATATGTACCTTGGCCTGTGTACAGACGGTAGTAGATGTCATTGTTCTTGGTCCTGTTCTACGTGATGTTGCATGCTGCTCCAGTGTATGTTATCTTATCATTGTACATGTTTGTAGGACCAGACCGACACCTGTCCCATACCACAGTCAGGCATTGGAATACACTGTGTATTGGCCCAGTATATGTAGGGTTAGTGTGTGAGTGGCACATATGAGGATAGTGTTGTTCCCAAAGTCCATATACTGTAATATTAAGTACACTTACCATTTGTGACTGTGGCTGTGTTCAGATTGGTTGTGGGTATGCACTTTCACACAGGTGTCTGTTACTCCATGCTGTTACATGCCTGTAGAGCCTGCTATATTTGCAGGTACATGTATATTCCCCCATAGGCCAGTGTTGTGACAGTCTGCCTTTAGATTGCACAGTGCTTTGTGACATGCCTAGCAGCTCAATGTATTTTACCTAGTGTGATGTTATGTCCCAATATTTGTCAGATGTACTGTTGCTGGGTCACCATAACTGTTGTGTATTTCTGACAAAGCAGTGGGATGCTGTACAGATGTATGTCACTAACTAGTGGGTAGTGTGTGAGCTTGTGACCTCTGCTCCTCCAGTTATTATGTGTCAGGACAGACATGAGTGTGTGAAAGCATAAACTGTGTGAGCTTATCTATTCCAGTATTTTCGTGATATCCCCATTTACATGGCAGTAAACATCCACTTTGTCAGGCTTGGTCCACACGTCTTGCACTAAGGGGTGCTGTGTATACCTCTGGACTGACCAGAGTGTGTCAGACTGTCCACATTTATTGATCATATCTTTGCTGTATTCCACAGGATCATTACTGTGATTTGTGTAGTGCTGTACTTTGATGATCTTATGATGTCTGTCAGTAACTGATGGTGTACATGTCAATATCAGATGTGACTTCTCACACATTTCTGTTCAGACAACCCCTGTTACAGTAGCAAAAGTTTAAATTTATACCTGCAGTACTTACATGACATCCCTTGCATTAAGAGGTTGTGACTATTGGTGCTGAGGTACGACTCCACTATATATATATACACATAGGAGCGCTACAGAATCCTGAAAGCCCAAAATCCTGAAAGTTCAAAATCCTGAAAACTCAAAATACGGAAAACACACAGGATACCAACACTTACTATATTCCACTACAAGTACATATAGAAACATATTAACCTTCAACTATATGCAGGGGGACAAGCCCCCCTGCACCCCCCACACCCCCTGCTACTTAAATATATCAATTCCGAGATTGCACTTCACTACACTAAGTGCAATCTTGGAATTTATATATTTAAGTAGCGGGGTGCAGGGGGGCTTGCCCCCTGCTTATACTTGTAGAGCAGTAATATAGTTTGTGTTTTATTTCTTTCTGTATGTACTAGTGCTGGAATAAGTATTCTGTATGCTTTCAGGAGTTTGAACTTTCAAGATTTTGGTCTCAGGATTTTGGTCTTCAGGATTTAGGGCTTTCAGGATTCTGTAGCACTCCCATACACTATATATATATATATATATATATATATATATATATATATATATATATATATATATGTTTACATATATACAGAGTTTATATATATATATATATATATATACAGATAGATCTATATATGACCATATCTATAATACAATATACAGATGTATAGCAATATATATGTGTATGTACATGTATGACATATATCTACGTATATATATATATATATATATATATATATATATATATATATATATATATATATATATATATATATATATATATATATATATATATATATATATCTTTGTTATGTGTATATCTTCCCAGATGTAACACACCATATTTATCTGATATGTATATATTTAGATACAACAGCATACTTGATTCAACACTAATATCACTAACAAGTACTACACAAATGTAGAAGTCAGAGCAGTTGTTCACCACTATTTCGTATGTGTACTGACAAATATATTGGAAAAAAACAACAAATGTCTTCATAGCTGTGATGGTTTAGTGGTTAACTGCTCTGACTGTAGTGCACAGGGCCATAGGTTCAAGACCTGCAAAGGCTGTTTATTCTGTTGCTATGCAGAACAAGGACTGTTGGATGCAGAGTGGTTAAGGCAGTTTTGAGCAGCTTTAAGCAGGTTTGCATGGGTTTGCTTGATGGTAAGAGCTGCTAACGTATGCTTAAACGTATAGTCACTTACACTGTTTCAGCTTCGCTTACTGGTGCACATATCTGCTTAACATGTATAGTGCAGCAATGCTGAAACCTGATAAGCATGCCTCAGCCCTGGTAACCAATCATCACATTCCAGTCTAATGAAATAGCAGGGTAATGACATCTTTAATAAGTATATTTATTTCCATGCACATAATATGCATCTATGTGCTGTCATTACAGTAGCAAGGGGTATGAGTCTACTGTCTGGGACACCTGAGTATACATGGCTTATATAACACACTTTTCCATTTGAATATGTTTCATACATGGGTAGTATCCCAGGTTATATGCAGTCACACTGGCATGTAGTGTATCATTACATTACTACTGCTGACATTGCTTTCCCAAGTAAGAGTAGATTGCAGATTGTAGTACAGGAACCAAACACCCCTGCATGCAAATATGGACTATGAGTCCTCACTGTCATGTTCTTGGTGTGTGAGCAGTGTGGCATTAAGTATTTCCTACTGGATATTGATCTGACATGTGGATATTAATTGTGGACTACTGTGTGTATAGGACATGTCATTGAGGGCTGCTGTCATGTACTAATGGCATACCTATCAGTGTCAGACATCTATCTGTCAACACATTCATCCTAATGCATAACCAGTTGGCTAGCTGATGTCTGTCTGTCCTCTGTACAGATGTGCAGATGTCAGGTATTCATCTTGTCTGCTTACAAGCAATCTATGCTTGAGTGACACTGACATGTCTGCCCAGCTGTGTTATGCCACAGCTAGGAATCCCCACCCTGTATGCACCACATGTCATGGATACCTCAACTACACTATCACAGTCAACAGAACATGCTTGGGTACAGGTCTACAAGACAGACATTGACCATGTTATGTAATACATGTTGCATATATGTCAACTGGAGCACCTCTCTGGCCCTCTGCAAGATGCAACCAGACAATTGGATGTTGCATTTAACTCTCAACCTGAGGATCACTCCTGTGGCATAAGTTGATAGATGGCCTGCTGACAAATAGCAGGTGGCATGATACCACTGTACCCACATCCCCTACTCTTCCCATCTCTCTATGGACAATATCCTGGTGCACACCTATGAACACCTGCACCTATGGACACCAGTACTGACAAATGTGTCAGTGTGCATTACTGAGAATAACAGTGTCTGTGTGTTTATAAACTTGTAGTTGATAATACCCTGAGGCCCTTCACACCCACCACACCCCCCATTGCCATAGTTAGATATGGCTGCTGCTGTAATGGACATTACATGTATCTTGTTACACTCTTCACCTTGTGGGCTACCTGGAGCTTGCAGTACCAGCACAACACTGTTGTACAAATGGGTAGATAGGCATGGGTTACCCTCTGAATTCTGGCAAGTGTGTGTATGTGTGCAAATGTGTATATTTGTAGGATACAGCATTCTGAGGCCACATTATCCTAATACAATACATCTTACCACAAAGTATAAGGGATAGTGATGTTGCTGACCATAGGAGAACCATGGCAAAGCATTACTCTACTATCCCTGTGGCATGTGCAATAGATGCATATTCCTGTAGTAGCACTCTTGAGATAGACAAAAGGTTGTATTGCAGTCCTGGTCAATGTGTGATGGTGGGTATGTCAGAGTATTATCATGGGTTTCAGTGAGTACAATATCCAATGTGGGGTGTGGGTGCTGGGTATACAGTCTTTACACCATGGTACCCCCAGTACATGTCCCAAGGTCCACTGTATGGGGGCCACTGTCACCATCAACCATACAGGTAACTGATTACACTATCCAGATCAATGATGAATGTGCTGTGTGCAACTTATCTGTAACAGAATGGACACACTCCCAAGGTAGTTAGTACTGATAAACCCAGGTCTCTCAGATGTGTGTATGACTGTTATGTGTTTGTCAATGTGTATATGACAGTATGTCACACTGTGTATTGTTCATAAACAACCAGTGCATCCCCATTACCATACTGTACAAGGCCTGGTGATGTTCTTCACTTAACATGTAACCGGGAACACACCTCATCCTAAAAGCTGTATGGTGTGTGCAATTAAAGCCACACACATTAGTAGCACTATGTACCTAGGTAGGGGTTCTAGTCCCAGTGTTGCCAAGTAAGAGTATGTGTGTATGTGAAGGGATCTACTTCAGTTTGCAGAATATACTTGTCCCAGGAGGTCATCTGTCTGAGAACTGACTGGCAAATGCTAACATTTCACAGGAATCATCTTGTGGAAATTAATTCCATCAAAACTAGTAGTAGATGTGTAAATGCCCTCTTCCCCAATGTATATCTGTACAGCGATATTGGGATTGGTATATATAGCTGGGTTTTGATCTTGTAGACACAGCCTCCATCATTGCAGTTATTATTGAGTGTATCCCCCCAGTTAGTTGGCTGTAATACTGTACAATTCATGTTAACAGGTTAAGTAGTTGTCAGTCACACTATTTACACCACCCCACACCCTCCAAAGGGTAGGGTTGTGCCACCCTCACCAGCACACCAATGTCTACCAAGTTGAGGATTGCACTACATTGGGGAAGGGACATATACCCTTCCATTACCATCGTCAATGACATTAAACTAGCACACTGATTATTTTCCAATGTGATGTTGTGCCTATTCTGTCTTGGTGGCATTACATGGGCTAAAATGGGTTCCTTGCAAAAGTACATGCATCCATGTGTATAGTATTCTCTGCATATTGCATCAACATCAAAGCCTCTGTGTGTGTGTGTTATATACAAACATGTGGTGTGTACCACCCAGTACACTTACTATTGTCCACTGTAGAAGGGCTGCTGACATCAGCCACCATGCACTCACCTTTATACACCCCTCAGACCTATCAGGCATGTGGCACATGCAGTAACTGTTATACAGACCTATGACTTTTGTTCAGCTGTACCCAGGATATGACACACCCAGGATATGGCACAGTCAAGGTGTCACCACAGTACCATTCCGCTTGTAGGAAACAATAACAGACCAACATCCTGCTGACACATAGACACCTACAACACAAACAGAATACATTATGGAGACCACAATCACTCAGTGTTAATAACAGCTATAATGAATCATGGCTGGATAACTACACATCCTGACATGTAAGCATTAAACTTTAGTGCTGAAAACATGTTTCACAGCATTACACTGGTACACAGTAGTACAGTCACCCTGTGCATCAGAACCATATTAACCCTGTCCCTGCATCGATGTTATGGATGACAGGGATGTGGCACAGGTATCATCATATGCACAGGGTGTGTTGTGGGTTTACCAGAGACCTAGGCTGAGCCATTCAGTTGACATCATGTGTGTGTGTGTGTGTGTTAGGGGGTTTCATTATTAATTGGGCTGTACAGATGTGGTGTGTGTAGGTATGGGGTTGTCCTAGCTATGTTGGTGATGTTTGTGTGTATGCATGCACAAAGTTCTGCCATGTAGCTGCCCTATACAGGGGTCTGTTGGACAGCTGCAGACCATACCTGGCAGGGTGTGCAGTTCACTGTTTCCAGCCACGGACATGAGAACTGTGCCTGCCAGGGGTCCCATGGGCACCACCAGGTACAAGCCACGATATAGTACTCTCCCCTGATGATAGCATATGTCGCTGGATCCGGGTCTCTCTTGGGACTGGCCTGGGCCACATGCACGTTGCCTGCTATGTTGTGGTGTGGACAGTGCCCCCCCCTGCAGTGCTGGGGCTGCTACTGCCACTACGGGAGCAGCTCTGACTTCTTGTACGTCCACATCGACCTCCACCTGTTGGTGTTGCTGGCCTATGTCCACGTGTCCATCGCACTACTCCCACCATATGCTCAAGCACAGACATTTCACAGTCGAGGATTCCCATCATCTCACCCAACCGTCTATCTAGGATCTCTGCAAAATAATGGTGAGCACCTGCAAGATCACAGATGTTGTCAATAACAGCAGAATGAGTAGCCCTCTGCAGCCTCAGACCCTGTCTAGTATACAGTTCCATACAAGCCTGCACCTCCATGATAGCCTGAAACATGCATCTGGTGACACCAGATGTGGCATTTCTGCTAGGGGCATGATAACCAGCACCCCTCCTACAAGCACCCCTGTACATCTGCCTGTGTGGTACCTCGCCAGCCATCTGGCTATGGCTGCTGTGTCCAGACATGTGCCATAGACACCACACTGTCCTGTCCCATGCCACCACTGGCCAACTGACCCTCATCTATGGCTACTGGTGATGTGGTATGTATAGGGAATGTGACTGTGTGCGGGGATGGGGTGGATAACAGTGGGATGTGAAACAATGGTGCAGCTTCAGCCCCTGACAATTGTGCCTCAATACACCTATCATCATTGTTAGTGTCTGTATGGACACTAACATCAGTTTGCCTGCAGGAGCCACCCTGACCCACCTTGCCACCTGTGAAGGGAAAACAAGAAACACACTTTAAGACCTGTACATCATTGCTTAACTGTACACACACACGCACACACACACACACACACACACACACACACACACACACACACACACACACACACACACACACATTTACAGGTGAGGTTGCACAAATATATTACACACAGACCTCTCATTACCCATCTGTCAACATGCATGACATATGGCATTCAACAGCATGCACTGCAGCTATATTCAGTTCCTGTCACCAACATTATACATCTCTGTGATGCATGGGTTGTGTTAGTAGGTGATGCCCCTTCCCCTGGAATACACTGCACCCATGTACACAGTATTGCTGTGCACCTGTTCAGCACCCTTACATGTACTGTGCACCATACTTCACAGGTGTACACACCATTGCTGAATGTGTATATGTGTGTCAGTTATGTTTGCTCTACTGCTCACAGTCTGACACATACCTGGGATGATATGTGGACAGATGTCAGTAGTGAAAGCCTGATGTCTGATTTGCAGATCTCATCATTAGTGGTGCATGTATGACCAATAAAATACAATTACACTGACAACCTTCAACCCTTACTGTGGCCATGAGGAGTGTACATACCATTATTGACATGGCACCCTCTTCCCTGATATGCCATGGGCCACAATACTGCATACGTTAACATTACATGAACCTGATATGTGACATATGACCTGTGCAATCAAATGCAGTATCAAATAAATGTGTTAGTTGTGCAGATGCTGACTGAGATGCATACAATCTGTGGGTGCATAAGTGTGCACAACCTTAACATGATGGTTTGTTGCACCAACTGTTAAGTGTACTACAGCAGTCACTATTCCTGGAAGGAGTATAGTAGCACGGGCCATCTGCACTTGTTATTATTTGGTCAATCTGCCCTACAAATGTCCCTCAACTCTGCATGATTGCAAGGTCAACCCATGTGCATAGCCCTTGGAGGTCACAAAGTGCCTTCACTATTGGTGTGGAGTCAGGGTTATATCTGCCACAATTCATGACCTTGACTGTGTGCAGATACAGTCATTCTTAGCCAGCCTTGGATGTCTGCTTCAGTTCACTGTTGTGTTTTTGGATGACAACCCACCCCATCCTCAGCCATTTTGCAGATGCTTGACAACTATGGGCTACACATGAGTGTCATTTTGCAGTGTCCCAAGTTCAGAACACCATGTGTACTGGCCTAGTACCTGCTAATGAATGGCAAACATACAGGTGTACACTGGCACCAGCAAGGTACAGATGGGGATAGTGAGCCTGAGGTAGAGTGAGGTGTTGCTTGTGCAGCACATGTATCTTAATTGATGCTGTCTGTATGTTTTAAACTTGGTCTTGGTACACTATTACACATTGCAACAAATGCCTTTGGGGGACTTTTGATGTTATGCATATGCTACCTATAGAGAGCCCTGGATGATGTTTCCTGTGGAACAACTGTGACATCTGATTACCCTAACCCATGAGGCCACACTTATGCAGAGTCCAGGCAATTGTTGACACAGGTACTGCACAGCCAGTACTTGCTAGACATTCCTGCAACTCCCTCAGTGTTGCGGCATGTTACTAGGTAGCCTCCATGACCAGTTTGCAATGTGTCATCATCTGTCTTGGATGGCCATCTGTTTATTTTCTACATTAATGTTGTCCCATACATCCTCATCACATACATGACTGTCTGCACTGTTTGCCATGATATAAGCAATGGTGAGGTAAGGCTACATGTCCCACTCCTGCATGCTACCTGTTGGGTATGGGATCCATTCCATGGCTTGTAAGATGTGTGCAAGCCACAGCTGCCTCTGTTGTAGATGAGTGGGCAAATGTGATGGGCATACATCTTGGACAGCAGACCATTTCTTGGTGTGACATTGAGGACCTGTACTTGCTGGAAGGTGCATACTCATGAAGAGTGAATGCTGTCAGTACCTCAAAAGCTGCTTCCACAATATGTTATTTGGAGTGTATGCACACATATACTTCCAGTGTTTGTTAAGGTATGTATTCAACATATTTGATGTCCTAACATAGGATTCCATATTACACATTAATTGCTCATGTTAGGACCACATTACAGGTTGTAAGGGTTGTGGAATGCGGTATTGTGATATGCCGTTGTGTAGATCTGTAACAGTTGCCATTGTAATAGTGGTATATACACTGTTGTAGCACTGCATTAGGGTGATGTTTCAGGCATGTCCCTACTGTAGGCCATTTGTCCCACCATTATGTTCATCTCTGTGCACACATCTTGCAATGATAGTTTATTTATATTGCATGACTCTTACATACCCTTCAGATATGCCACAATGGTGACCACTGTGATACAGTGCAGTTAACAGCAACAATAAGTTAACATGTACAGCATGCATTATGGGTAGGTGTGTTAAATGTGTGCCTGGCAAATACCATGACCATAACATGGCCGGTGTATTGGCAAACCTGAACAAACAACACCATACTCACCAGCTACAGGATGCTGCCTCAGAGGTATACCAGAGGGGCCTACATAGTTGTGTGAGAGATGTGATGTCAGTAGCCACACCTGTGGTAGTGGTACAGGGTGGGAGCAGCATTTCAGTACATCAACAGTACAAACCCACAATACTACAGATTGTGCACATCTGTTTATTAGTACAATGCAGCAACAGACTATATATATTTTATCTCATGTAAGCATGATTAAACTCTACAGATGCAGATGAATAAGCAACATTGGTCTACTGATGTGCCCTGGGGCCTTACCTGCACACTCCTCGTCCACTGTGTGGGTAGCACCCATCTCCACAATGCTATATGCAGGGTCTTGTCTTTGCTGGTG